>NC_057871.1:17390218-17690218 GCF_019740435.1 Gambusia affinis | reverse complement strand
TCCATTTAGCAAACACCAGCACATCGCATCCCAAACGGTCCCAGTCTGCTCCACATGGTCTCCATCGCTTTGTTCAAAGACATCGGAGTTCATCAAAGTCCAAAAAGGGCAAGTTTTTGACAGTATAAGTGCCAGTTTAATACTGCACTTGTTAAGCGTTGATCCGTTGCTGCTTTGTTATGACGCGCTGAGCGGCTAACGTTGTACCTGTTGACAGCGTGTAAAGTCAATCCGATTCTTGTTGTCCAAATTTGTTCCAATCAGATGAACCATTTGTGAACAAATTCCATTTATTCCACAATACACGAGAACAGTGTTAACAAAGACTCCGCCACAGCGGTCAAAAACTTGTATGCCCTTCCGGGTTCAACACCTGTCGACTACCTGTGATCTCTTGGTTCATATACTGGAGCCGACAGCGCCATCTAGTGACCAAATCCAAAAATACACATATTTGGCTCCAACAACATTAACAAAACACAATTACAAATTCAAAAACACAACATTAACCAGCACAACAACATTAACGGAAAGGGTATCCAATCAGCGACCTGAGAGATTGCTGATTGGACAATAGGCATGAATGGGTAATCTATGAGTCCTACTTACGTCACCCCCAGCTTGAAAGTGGCGGTGGAGAAAACGTGCTGCGTGTGGTAGTTTCAAAGGTTTTACAGTCCAAAGTGGACCCACTGCCTTTTCCTTTCACAGGTAAGAATTAAAGATAATAATATCGTAAATCTATGAGCAGAATTTCTTGACTTTGTGGACAGTACTGTGCATTTCCGTGGTGAAACAAACTTCTAAACAATAGAGAAATATTTCCTTTGTAACTAAATTGCCCCAGTTAACTACTCTGACTATTTTCTTAGCTTAGCCAACTTTTTTTATACTGTGTAGTTTTTCTAAAGCGGGAGAGGCAAAGAGAAACCTGTAAAGACGGCTTTTGCCGTTTGTTTATTGTTGCCATGGTTACCTAGAAGCTCGCAAGCCAAGTCGCTGTTCGTCTGTGGTCAAACATGGTTACTAGGTACGTCAGTTGTCTGTAAAGTGTTTCTTATAATTTATGTAGCTGAAAATAATTTGTTTGATATAACAGCGAACCTGAAGTGGACTGAAAGTACATTAATCTAGCGAGCAGCGCGGAGACCGGGGGACGTATCGCTACAACGGGCCGACCTGCTCAAGCGAAAACTTCCGTTTCAAAAGCACCGTCGTCCAATCAGCAATCTCTCAGGTCTCCAACTGGGACATACCCTTTCCGTTCTGTTAATGTTGTAGTGCTTCATTAATGTTGTGTTTTTGGATTTGTAATTGTGCTTCCTTAATGAACCTTACCGTAGGGGCCGCTTTCATTGGCTGATGCCCATTCTACTTGGTGCGTGGAAGGTTCACAAACACCCACTGATTTCAAAATTAAACCTACAAAACAACTTCTTAGTTCTTCTGTCCATTGTAGTAGCTGATATATTGTGAAAATCCGGTAGAAATGATGCACTAATGGAGTCAGAAATACACTGCAGAGAATTAGTCGAAGTGGAAGACGCCATGTTTACATAGAAACAATGCGCCATGAGGCTTTGTTTGTGAGACTTGTGACCACTTGGGATTTTCTAGGTCGGTTGTGGGCGGAGCTTGGAAAAGTCCATGTTGTGCTTCCTTAATGTTGTGTATTTGTAATTTGTAATTGTGCTTCATTAATGTTGAAGTGGTTTGCACCTCAGGGCCACCATACTTTTAAATCTTTTAATGCTAACTTAATTTCATGCAATAGGGGGGTTTACAGAGCAGTAGGGTTGTAATTTGTCTTTAAAAAGTGTAGACTAAGTAATCTATAAAAATGTTTCACCCAGGAAAAACAACAATAATTAGTCAGTTGTCTTCATGAAACATTTTCTACCGTTTACATGTATTATTTCTTGAATCTAATTAGCTCTTTCTGATAATGTTAGTCCTAAAACAAAGTTAATCAGATTTTCAACAAATGTGCTTATAATTATCTGAACTATTCATATTTCTTGAATTTGTCTCTAATTTTAATATTAATACTACATGCATTAATATATTTTACAGAGATTTTCTGCAATAGATCAACATAAAGTAGTGCATAATTGTTAAGTGGAAAGAATAATAATTTATGGTTTTCCATTTGTTTAAAATCATTAAATTATCAAAATGAGCAGCAGACTCCCTCTATAGTAACAGTAAACAGCATCTTATTATATCTAACCTCAGCTGTTCTTTAAAGGCCTTAGAGATTTTTTTTTTTAGAGAATATTAAATAGCATCATGAAGACCCATGCACAAAGCAGGTCAGGGTCAAATTTTGTTGAAATTTAAGAAAAGAGTTACTGGTAGGTTATAAAATAAAATCTCAAATTTTGGACTCCTCACAGAGCTCTGTTCAAACCATCATTTGAAATGAAAAGTGTACGGCTGAGATGCAAACCTGGCAATCAACTTTCTAATTATAACATACAATGATTTTAAATATTTCATAAATCTGTCTAATTTCTTGTTTCAGCCGTCTGATGTTCAACATGGTGTTCACATCCAATGTCTCTGAGGGTCCATTATTCTGCCCACTGCTGAAACGGATGAGAGAAGACAATATAAACAACGACACACAGGCCAACATGGTTGTGATTTCCATCCAAGGCATCTTCTCCTTCCTGGGAATTTTGGAAAATGCCTTGATCATTTGGGTTTTGGGATTTCGCCTCAGGTGTCGAACCGTGTCCTCCATTTGGATGCTTAACCTGGCCATGTCTGACTTCCTGGCCACCCTGGCTCTACCGCTCTACACTTTCTACTTTCATTACTCCCAAAGCTGGGAGTTAGGACAACCACTCTGCGTAGTACAAGTTTCCATTCTTTCCATCAACATGTTTGTTTCAGCCTTCCTGCTGGCAGCCATTTCATTGGACCGTCTGCTTCTAGTTTCCAAGCCAGTGTGGAGTAAGAATCACAGGTCGGTGGCGGGAGCTTGGAAGGTGTGCGCACTTGGCTGGCTGTGGGCATCGATAAATACCATACCTTACTCCATATTTCGTTCAGTGACTGTGATGACTGATGGGAGGAAGATATGCTACCATAATTTTGCTTTGCATTTATCCAGTAAAGATTCTTTAGAAATGGACTGTAATCTGAGGCAGGGGGCAACAGCCATCTCCAAGTTACTGTTAGCTTTCGTCTTCCCTCTAGTCATCATTGCAGGGAGCTACATCAAAATTGCCCTAAGCCTGAGAAACAGATGCAGAAGGACAAAGCAGAGTACCGGCAGACTGGCTGATATGGTGTCTCTGCGTAGCTATGGTGAACATTCAGGAATGGTTAAAACAAATGGCGTCAAGTCTTTGACTTCTGGTTCCTCATTTGAGTCCACATTAAACAAACCGTCTCCCGTCATCTCCAGTCCATCATGTCAGAGGCTGTTGTCTCAAAGTTTTACCAAAATGGTGACGTTTGTGATTGCAGCATTTGTGCTCTGCTGGGCTCCTTATCACATCTTCTGCATCGTAGAAATGAAAGCCCAGTATAATGAAAAATTATACAAATTATCGCAAGATGGCCTTACAGTGTCTGCAACGTTTGCTTTTCTGAATCCAGTTTTGAACCCTGTCCTGTACGTCTTCAGCTGCCCCGACTTCTGCGTGAGAATACGACAGAGTCTGGGAGCAGTGTTTGATGGACTCGTGGAGGAGGGTGGACTGACGACTCCGGGTAGGAACCTGCAGGCTTACATGAGGCGGAGTAGTAGCAGAGATTTGAGCTTTGCACAACCAGGGTCACCAAAGTCACCAAAGTCTTCATCCTAACAGTCTCCTGGTGCACAACTACCATTTCCTCTACTATCTAAAGACCTTGGAGGCAGTCAAACAGATCAAACAGGACAATAAGTTGAAAATGGGATGGTGTCTAGCTAAAACATCACTCTCTTCTTTGAGATTATACTTTTGTCATACATATCATACTGTCCTCATTGTGATACTAAGGATGAATCCAATTTTACACCTTATCTGCAAAGAATAAAAAGCTTGCTTAACATGTTTCTTTTTTTGTTTGCATGATGGCCTATGTCCTATTACTGAATTAGCATAAAAATATAAAAAATGAAATATTTAACTATCTAAAAATATATTATTTGTGTTTTTGGTGGACTAAGAGGGATTTTTTTCATTTGATTGTAACAAAAATAATACATGTAAATGTTGGTATGATGAATGCAAATGGGGTAAAATTGCATAATTCAAGCTACTAGGTTGTGGAAAAGTGCCTTAAATATGATAAATGACAACAAGCATTATACACAGACCATATGTTGCTTGATGACTTGAAGGCAAATTTGTGACAATAGTCTACAAGAGGCTATATAGTCAGTTTTTTTTGTTATTGTTTCTAACAAATGTTTAATATTTGTTATAACTCCTCTAATGACTCTCATCTACTCTGATAGCCTGATCGACTGTATTATATGTTATGAACATCCATTATTTATGCACACTTATCCCTATAGGGTCACAGGGGATCTGGTGCCCAATACTAGCAGCCATTAGGCAAGAGAGAAAATGGGTACACACTGGACAGGTTGCTAGTCCATCACAGGGCAATACAGAGACACACAGGACAAACAACCATGCACACACATGGCAGTTTAACCAATTAATTTGCATGCTTTTGGACTGTGAGAGAGAAGGTAGAGAACCAAAGTACACATGAAGAGAACATGCAAATTTCATCTAGAAAGAGCCCAGACCAGGATTGCAATGCTGTTTACCACTGTTACTTCCAGCCACCAGAGGGCAGGATAGGACTGATATTACAGAGTGAATTCAGAGAATAAACACAAACCGGGATTAGGCCTGGGTCCTGTTACATTCCATGAGCCATTCCCTTCAACAAACTGTTGTTCTCTTCCTTCTTTCTGGATTCATATTTCATTCTGATAGTTCATAATGTTTGATTGGACTCATAATTACAGTGTAGTGGCTTTTTAAATCTGGTACACAGAGGGTTTTCATAATTTCACTGCTTTATCACAAAGGTAGTTCTAATTTAGTTAGAATATTTAGAGTGAAGATTCAGAGAATAAACCCAAACCGGGATTAGGCCTGGGCAGATTCAAAATGAGCATTCCTTCCAACAAACTGTTGTTCTCTTCATCCTTTCTGGATTCATATTTCCTTATAAGTTCATATTGATATTTGTTACTCATAATTACATTAGCACTTTTTTGTAAGTACAGTGAGTATTAACTAAGAGAAAAGTTTCATTTTTCTTTTCTAGTTTGAGGCATGGTGATTTGACTCAATCTTTAATAGAATGTTTAGGTAACAGGTTGCTAGCAATTCTCACATAATGGTTCTCCTGGTGAAAAAGATTTAAAATAAAAAGCATATCACACAATTAGAATTTAACCTTTAATTTAAATATATTTAGTCAAAGGAGAAATCATTAAAAGTTGAAAACAACTGGAACCGGACAAACAAGTGCTCATTGACATCACAGAGGATAGGCTATCCAAATCAAATCTCATGAAAATCATTTGGTCTTCTGTATTTATCTAAAGCAGATAAATAAGCTAAAAGAGATGAGCTGAAGAGAAGAGAGTAAGTGATACAGCGAGAATCTTCAAGGTTGGAGACAGGTGGATAAGATGCCATTTATTTTCTTTTCCTCACTTTGCAAAAGCGCTCAAAATAACAGCATGTTGGGAAAATCTCCTAGATTCTGGTACTGGATTTGAACATTTCTTTTCAGGTATTTTGCATTCACCAGAGGCTTCACTAACTGAGAAGGCTGCTGTATGAACCAGAGATTCAAATCCATAAACATCCAGATCAGTGGTCTGAGCATGCATTTGAATAAAAAAAGAATTAGAGAGAGGTCATGATTGGAGTAACACAGATGGAGTAAGATGCCTAACTGCATGTTTCAGGTGGAATAGGGAACAATAATTAAACAGCAGAAGAAAAGCAAGAATGTCTGAATGGAGAAGATGCTTAAACTGATTCAACCAGAGAGAGAAAGAGCGATAGATTATGTAAAGAGCTGTAGCTGGTACAGATGAGATATGAGAAAAGAAGGAAAGAGCGTTAGGGAGGAGGAGTGTTGCTTTTAAAGTGTTTAGAGCTCAGCTGCCGTACTTATAGCTGGCAGATGCTGACAAGAGTATTAGAGCTGAATTACATGGTCGCTATTTATCTTAATCATCTTGTATTTAAGAATATGCTCTTCCACACACACACACACATCCACACCTGTCGCTTTTAAATTACATAAACATCATATAATCATAGTCAGTTCAGCTAATAAATAAAAACCTTATCATGTGAGCTTGTTTAAATTAGACTGAATAATAAATCAATTTTTAATATCTTGACACTCTTGTTAGCCGTGAAAAATGGTTCCAGTTTTACAGTCAGTGTAGTGGTTCTATTGTGTGGAACTATGGAACTGTGAGAAATCCAAAATATTTCTTTCATAAATCTTCTCAATAGTTCTTTGTCCATATTATGTATTAGAAATCAAGGAAGTGAGTGTGAGAGACATTTTATTTATAATTTTCTATTGGTAAAGACATTTAAATTCAATTAGTCACATCTGCTCTTATTGAATGTCTGATGAATGTTTACTCAAGTCTTTTCATGTGCTAACTTGGAAAAATAATTTATGTACGTCTCCTCCAGTCGGCAGGATATGACTGAGTGTGTGTGTTTGGTTGTGAGGAATATTCAAACCATGAAACGCTAAAGCGTTCATGTTCAAACTTTAATTTGAAAAGTATAATAGAGGAGTTAATCAGTACTAGCTTGTATATGTACAGTTATCCCAAAATCATGCATACCTGTAGCTTCTAATAAATTGGTTCACAAAAGGAAATGACAGGCGTCTTTCAAATGATAACAAAACAAAAACAAGCAGCTGTTTTTTATTTACATTTTGTTGAAAACATTTAAAATGAATTTATATCTTTGACAATAATTATTGTAATATCTTAACTGGCATCATACCAATCAAACATTTTCCTAAACCTGCTGAGCAGCTATTTCTACATATATTTCCACTGGCTGTGATCTGCATGTAAAAAATGTTGCATCATGGTTGATTCAACAATTAAATATAAGTTTATTGTATTTTGAAGAGAGAAAACAACATATTCCCTATGGCGCAAGGTAAAACATGCAAATAGGGCTTTAAATGCTCATTGTTGTTCTCACATATTTGTTAACAGGTAAATGTAAATTAGTAACTCAATTATAGCAGTAACTCAACTCTTAAGAGATGATAACCCCATAACAGTTCATAAAGATTTTACAGAGATTACTTCACCTGTCCTGTAAGATTTAAGGTAGTTTTAAATGTTTCACTAGAATTGTGTCACAAAATGGCGAGGAGCAGGTCCCAAATACAGAGAAAAGGCAGAAGGTACAGTAAGACTATTAACTTAGAAATTTGAGGAATAAAAACTATTTAAAATCATAACATAACAATCACAAGGTCTAGGAGACATGTAACAGTGTGATATTACAAACTACAATAAAGCTAAGCTGAAGAGTTGACACAAGGGACAGGTCGTTGATTAGAAACCATGTTGCTTTGAAAAAAAGCAAGTGGCTGAAGCTTAACTAATATGTAATGGGTGAAAATATTTATACACAGGGAACATGGAAGCATAACATAAACACCAAAATTAACCAAATCACACAATCAAAGTCCCAAAGATCAAGACAAATTGTAGTCAAAAGACAACTTCTTCATCTTTCAGGGCTATAACCAGCTGAAAGGGTCATTGTTTTTGTACAGATTGTAATCAATCCCCAGAGATTGTTGATGGAAACAAGTCAGAACATAGCACTGAAGATGTCTGCTTTCAAGAATGTTGTAAAAATTTAATCTCCTGCAGTCTCTGTCACATTGTTTATTTTATATGGTGGCCCTGAGGTGCAAACCACTTCATCAAAAACACAACAACATTAACAAAGGACAATTACAAATTCAAAAACACAACATTAACTAAGCACAATTACAAATTCACAAACACAACATTAACCAGCACCACAACATTAACGGAAAGGGTATCCAATCAGCGACCTGTGAGATCGCTGATTGGACAATAGGGATGAATGCGCATACTATGAGTCCTACTTACGTCACCCCCAGCTTGAAAGTGGCGGTGGAGAAAACGTGCTGCGTGTGGTAGTTTCAAAGGTTTTACAGTCCAAAGTGGACCCACTGCCTTTTCCTTTCACAGGTAAGAATTTAAGATAATAATGACGTAAATCTATGAGCAGAATTTCTTGACTTTGTGGCCAGTAGCTACTGTGCATTTCCGTGGTGAAACAAACTTCTAAACAATAGAGAAATATTTCCTTTGTAACTAAATTGCCCCAGTTAACTACTCTGACTATTTTCTTCGCTTAGCCAACTTCTTTTTATACTGTGTAGTTTTTCTAAAGAGGGAGAGGCAAAGAGAAACCTGTAAAGACGGCTTTTGCCGTTTGTTTATTGTTGCCATGGTTACCTAGAAGCTCGCAACCCAAGTCGCTGTTCGTCTGTGGTCAAACATGGTTACTAGGTACGTCAGTTGTCTGTAACGTGTTTCTTATAATTTATGTAGCTTAAAATAATTTGTTTGATATAATAGCGAACCTGAAGTGGACTGAAAGTACATTAATCTAGCGAGCAGCGCGGAGACCGGGGGACGTATCGCTACAACGGGCCGACCTGCTCAAGCGAAAACTTCCGTTTCAAAAGCACTGTCGTCCAATCAGCAATCTCTCAGGTCTCCAACTGGGACATACCCTTTCCGTTCTGTTAATGTTGTAGTGCTTCATTAATGTTGTGTTTTTGAATTTGTAATTGTGCTTCCTTAATGAACCTTACCGTAGGGGCCGCTTTCATTGGCTGATGCCCATTCTACTTGGTGCGTGGAAGGTTCACAAACACCCACTGATTTCAAAATTAAACCTACAAAATAACTAATGCCTGACTTACCCAGCCTTGCAAGAACAATAGGCATCGGTGATCTTGACCACAGCTATATTGATGTAGAGGGTGTGTGTATCTGCCGTTTTACTCATCAAGCGAAAGCAGGTGGTCTTCACAATGTTGGGCTCAAACACCTTGATCTCATCCAAAAAAGATGACATGAACTTCTTAGTTCTTCTGTTCATTGTAGTAGCTGATATATTGTGAAAATGCGGTAGAAATGATGCACTAATGGAGTCAGAAATACACTGCAGAGAATCAGTCGAAGTGGAAGACGCCATGTTTACATAGAAACAATGCGCCATGAGGCTTTGTTTGTGAGACTTGTGACCACTTGGGATTTTCTAGGTCGGTTGTGGGCGGAGCTTGGAAAAGTCCATGTTGTGTTTCGTTAATGTTGTGTATTTGTAATTTGTAATTGTGCTTCGTTAAAGTTGAAGTGTTTTGCACCTCAGGGCCACCGTACTTTTAGATCTTTTAATGCTAACTTAATTTCATGCAATAGGGGGGTTTACAGTGCAGTAGGGTTGTAATTTGTCTTTAAAAAGTGTAGACTAAGTAATCTATATAAGTGTTTCACCCAGGAAAAACAACAATAATTAGTCAGTTGTCTTCATGAAACATTTTCTACCGTTTACATGTATTATTTCTTGAATCTAATTAGCTCTTTCTGATAATGTTAGTCCTAAAACAAAATTAATCAGTTTTGCAACAAATGTGCTTATAATTATCTGAACTATTCATATTTCTTGAATTTGTCTCTAATTTTAATATTAATACTACATGCATTAATATATTTTACAGAGATTTTCTGCGATAGATCAACATAAAGTAGTGCATAATTGTTAAGTGTAAAGAATAATAACATGGTAACATGGTCAAACATGGTTACTAGGTACGTCAGTTGTCTGTAACGTGTTTCTTATAATTTATGTAGCTTAAAATAATTTGTTTGATATAACAGCGAACCTGAAGTGGACTGAAAGTACATTAATCTAGCGAGCAGCGCGGAGACCGGGGGACGTATCGCTACAACGGGCCGACCTGCTCAAGCGAAAACTTCCGTTTCAAAAGCACTGTCGTCCAATCAGCAATCTCTCAGGTCTCCAACTGGGACATACCCTTTCCGTTCTGTTAATGTTGTAGTGCTTCATTAATGTTGTGTTTTTGAATTTGTAATTGTGCTTCCTTAATGAACCTTACCGTAGGGGCCGCTTTCATTGGCTGATGCCCATTCTACTTGGTGCGTGGAAGGTTCACAAACACCCACTGATTTCAAAATTAAACCTACAAAATAACTAATGCCTGACTTACCCAGCCTTGCAAGAACAATAGGCATCGGTGATCTTGACCACAGCTATATTGATGTAGAGGGTGTGTGTATCTGCCGTTTTACTCATCAAGCGAAAGCAGGTGGTCTTCACAATGTTGGGCTCAAACACCTTGATCTCATCCAAAAAAGATGACATGAACTTCTTAGTTCTTCTGTCCATTGTAGTAGCTGATATATTGTGAAAATCCGGTAGAAATGATGCACTAATGGAGTCAGAAATACACTGCAGAGAATCAGTCGAAGTGGAAGACGCCATGTTTACATAGAAACAATGCGCCATGAGGCTTTGTTTGTGAGACTTGTGACCACTTGGGATTTTCTAGGTCGGTTGTGGGCGGAGCTTGGAAAAGTCCATGTTGTGCTTCGTTAATGTTGTGTATTTGTAATTTGTAATTGTGCTTCATTAAAGTTGATTTGGTTTGCACCTCAGGGCCACCGTACTTTTAGATCTTTTAATGCTAACTTAATTTCATGCAATAGGGGGGTTTACAGAGCAGTAGGGTTGTAATTTGTCTTTAAAAAGTGTAGACTAAGTAATCTATAAAAGTGTTTCACCCAGGAAAAACAACAATAATTAGTCAGTTGTCTTCATGAAACATTTTCTACCGTTTACATGTATTATTTCTTGAATCTAATTAGCTCTTTCTGATAATGTTAGTCCTAAAACAAAATTAATCAGTTTTGCAACAAATGTGCTTATAATTATCTGAACTATTCATATTTCTTGAATTTGTCTCTAATTTTAATATTAATACTACATGCATTAATATATTTTACAGAGATTTTCTGCAATAGATCAACATAAAGTAGTGCATAATTGTTAAGTGGAAAGAATAATAATTTATGGTTTTCCATTTGTTTAAAATCATAAAATTATCAAAATGAGCAGCAGACTCCCTCTATAGTAACAGTAAACAGCGTCTTATTATATCTAACCTCAGCTGTTCTTTAAAGGCCTTAGAGATTTTTTTTTTTAGAGAATATTAAATAGCATCATGAAGACCCATGCACAAAGCAGGTCAGGGTCAAATTTTGTTGAAATATAAGAAAAGAATTACCGGTAGGTTATAAAATAAAATCTCAAATTTTGGACTCCTCACAGAGCTCTGTTCAAACCATCATTTGAAATGAAAAGTGTACGGCTGAGCTGCAAACCTGGCAATCAACTTTCTAATTATAACATACAATGAGTTTAAATTTTTCATAAATCTGTCTAATTTCTTGTTTCAGCCGTCTGATGTTCAACATGGTGTTCACATCCAATGTCTCTGAGGGTCCGTTATTCTGCCCACTGCTGAAACGGATGAGAGAAGACAGCATAAACAACAACACACAGGCCAACATGGTTGTGATTTCCATCCATGGCATCTTCTCCTCCCTGGGAATTTTGGAAAATGCCTTGATCATTTGGGTTTTGGGATTTCGCCTCAGGCATCGAACCGTGGCCTCCATTTGGATGCTTAACCTGGCCATGTCTGACTTCCTGGCCACCCTGACTCTACCGCTCTACACTTTCTACTTTTATTACTCCCAAAGCTGGGAGTTCGGACAACCACTCTGCATAGTACAATCTTCCATCATTTACTTCAACATGTTTGTTTCAGCCTTCCTGCTGGCAGCCATTTCATTGGACCGTCTGCTTCTAGTTTCCAAGCCAGTGTGGAGTATGAATCACAGGTCGGTGGCGGGAGCTTGGAAGGTGTGCGGACTTGGCTGGCTGTGGGCATCGATAAATACCATGCCTTACTCCGTATTTCGTTCAGTGACTGTGAGGACTGATGGGAGGAAGATGTGCTACCATAATTTTGCTTTGTATTTATCCAGTAAAGATTCATTAGAAATGGACTGTAATCTGAGGCAGGGGGCAACAGCCATCTCCAAGTTACTGTTAGCTTTCGTCTTCCCTCTAGTCATCATTGCAGGGAGCTACATCACAATTGCCCTAAGCCTGAGAAATACACTCAGAAGGAGAAAGCAGAGTACCGGCAGACTGGCTGGTATGGTGTCTCTGCGTAGCTATGGTGCACATTCAGGAAGGGTTAAAACAAATGGCGTCAAGCCTTTGACTTCTGGTTCCTCATTTGAGTCCACATTAAACAAACCGTCTCCCGTCATCTCCAGTCCATCATGTCAGAGGCTGTTGTCTCAAAGTTTTACCAAAATGGTGACATTTGTGATTGCAGCATTTGTGCTCTGCTGGGCTCCTTATCACATCTTCAGCATCATAGATTTGACATCCCAGTATAATGAAAAAATATACAAATTAATGAGAAAGGGCCTTCCATTGTCTGCATCGTTTGCTAGTCTGAATCTAGTTTTGAACCCTGTCCTGTACGTCTTCAGCTGCCCCAACTTCTGCGTGAGAATACGACAGAGTCTGGGAGCAGTGTTTGAAGGACTTGTGGAGGAGGGTGGACTGATGACTCCGGGTAGGAACCTGCAGGCTTACATTAGGCGGAGTAGTACCAGAGATGTGAGCTTTGCACCACCAGGGTCACCAAAGTCACCAAAGTCTTCATCCTACCAGTCTTCTGGTGCACAACTACCATTTCCTCTACTATCTAAAGACCTTGGAGGCAGTCAAACAGATCAAACAGGACAATAAGTTGAAAATGGGATGGTGTCTAGCTAAAACATCACTCTCTTCTTTGAGATTATACTTTTGTCGTACATATCATACTGTCCTCATTGTGATACTAAGGATGAATCCAATTTTACACCTTATCTGCAAAGAATAAAAAGCTTGCTTAACATGTTTCTTTTTTTGTTTGCATGATGGCCTATGTCCTATTTCTGAATTAGCATAAAAATATCAAAAATGAAATATTTAACTATCTAAAACATATATTATTTGTGTTTTTGGTGGACTAAGAGGGATTTTTTTTCATTTGATTGTAACAAAAATAATACATGTAAATGTTGGTATGATGAATGCAAATGGGGTAAAATTGCATAATTCAAGCTACTAGGTTGTGGAAAAGTGCCTTAAATATGATAAATGACAACAAGCATTATACACAGACCATATGTTGCTTGATGGCTTGAAGGCAAATTTGTGACAATAGTCTACAAGAGGCTATATAGTCAATTTTTAGTTATTGTTTCAAACAAATGTTTAATATTTGTTTTAAAGTCCTCTAATGACACTCATCTACTCTGATAGCCTTATCGACTGTATTATATGTTATGAACATCCATTATTTATGCACTCTTATCCCTATAGGGTCACAGGGGATCTGGTGCCCAACACTAGCAGCCATTAGGCAAGAGAGAAAATGGGTACACACTGGACAGGTTGCTAGTCCATCACAGGGCAATACAGAGACACACAGGACAAACAGCCATGCACACACATGGCAGTTTAACCAATTAATTTGCATGCTTTTGGACTGTGAGAGAGAAGGTAGAGAACCCAAGTACACATGAAGAGAACATGCAAATTCCATCTAGAAAGAGCCCAGACCAGGATCGCAATGCTGCTTACCACTCTTACTTCCAGCCACCAGAGGGCAGGATAGGACTGATGACATGAATAGCAGTGAAGTGAGAAAGTAGGATTATGCTCTTCAGGTCCTGTTTTCCAGGATCACTTCAAATCTGAACCTCTGAACATCTGACCTGCTCTCTGAGTGATCGCATTTCATTACACCTGATATAAATTTTGATTAACCATCTCATCACCACCACTGCAGTTATGTGGCTTTTTCACACTCTGGTGGACACAGAGGGTTTTGCATAATGTAGGTCACTGCATGGGATTATCACAAAGGTAGTTCTAATTTAGATAGAATATTATAGAGTGAAGATTCAGAGAATAAACCCAAACCGGGATTAGGCCTGGGTCAGTTTCTACATTCCCATGAGCCATTCCCTTCCAACAAACTGTTGTTCTCTTCATCCTTTCTGGATTCATATTTCCTTCGATAAGTTCATATTGATATTTGTTGGACTCATAATTACAGTGTAGCGACTTTTTTGTAAGTACAGTGAGTATTAACTAAGAGAAAAGTTTCACAATTTTCTTTTTCTTTAGTTTGAGGCTATGGTGATTTGACTCAATCTTTAGTTAGAATGTTTAGGTAACAGGTTGCGTTAGGCAACCTTCACACTTATTGGTTCTCCTGGTGAAAAAAGATTTAAAATAAAAGCATATCTTACACAATTAGAATTTAACCTTTAATTTAAATATATTTAGTCAAAGGAGAAATCATTAAAAAGTTGAAAACAACTGGAACCGGGACAAACAACCTGGGTGCCACCACATTGACATCACAGAGGATAGGCTATCCTAAATCAAAGTCTCATGAAAATCATTTGGTCTTCTGTATTTATCTAAAGCAGATAAATAAGTCCCCCTGAAAGAGATGAGCTGAAGAGAAGAGAGTAAGTGATACAGCGAGAATCTTCAAGGCTGCCTACAGGTGTCGCACTAATGTGCCATTTATTATTTTCTTTTCCTCACTTTGCAAAAGCGCTCAAAATAACATGTTGGGATTTCTAAAGCTCCTAGTGTAAGATTCTGGTACTGCTGATTTGAACATATCTTTTTCAGGTATTTTGCAATTTTCACCAGAGGCTTCACTAACTGAGAAGGCTGCTGTATGAACCAAGATTCAAATCCATAATTTTACATCCAGATCAGTGGTCTGAGCATGCATTTGAATAAAAAAAAGAATTCAGAGAGAGGTCATGATTGGAGTAACACAGATGGAGTAAGATGCCTAACTGCATGTTTCAGGTGGAATAAGGAACAATAATTAAACAGCAGAAGAAAAGCAAGAATGTCTGAATGGAGAAGATGCTTAAACTGATTCAACCAGAGAGAGAAAGAGCGATAGATTATGTAAAGAGCTGTAAAAACAGCTGGTACAGATGAGATATGAGAAAAGAAGGAAAGAGCGGTTAGGGAGGAGGAGTGTTGCTTTTAAAGTGTTTAGAGCTCAGCTGCCGTACTTATAGCTGGCAGATGCTGACAAGAGTATTAGAGCTGAATTACATGGTCGCTATTTATCTTAATCATCTTGTATTTAAGAATATGCTCTTCCACACCCACACACACACACACATCCACACCTGTCGCTTTTAAATTACATAAACATCATATAATCATAGTCAGTTCTGCTAATATATAAAAACCTTATCATGTGATCTTGTTTAAATTAGACTGAATACTGAAATAAATCACCTTTTAATATCTTGACACTCTTGTTAGCCGGTGAAAAATGGTTCCAGTTTTACAGTCAGTGTAGTGGTTCTATTGTGTGGAACTATGGAACTGTGAGGAATCCAAAATATTTCTTTCATAAATCTTCTCAATAGTTATTTGTCCATATTATGTATTAGAAATCAAGGAAGTGAGTGTGAGAGACATTTTATTTATAATTTTCTATTGTTAAAGACATTTAAATTGAATTAGTCACATCTGCTCTTATTGAATGTCTGATGAATGTTTACTCAAGTCTTTTCATGTGCTAACTTGGAAAAATAATTTATGTACGTCTCCTCCAGTCGGCAGGATATGACTGAGTGTGTGTGTTTGGTTGTGAGGAATATTCAAACCATGAAACGCTAAAGCGTTCATGTTCAAACGTTAATTTGAAAAGTATAATAGAGGAGTTAATCAGTACTAGCTTGTATATGTACAGTTATCCCAAAATCATGCATACCTGTAGCTTCTAATAAATTGGTTCACAAAAGGAAATGACAGGCGTCTTTCAAATGATAACAAAACAAAAACAAGCAGCTGTTTTTTATTTACATTTTGTTGAAAACTTTTAAAATGAATTTATATCTTTGACAATAATCATTGTAATATCTTAACTGGCATCATACCAATCAAACATTTTCCTAAACCTGCTGAGCAGCTATTTCTACATATATTTCCACTGGCTATGATCTGCATGTAAAAAATGTTGCATCACGGTTGATTCAACAATTAAATATAAGTTTATTGTATTTTGAAGCAAGAAAACAACATATTCCCTATGGCGCAAGGTAAAACATGCAAATAGGGCTTTAAATGCTCATTGTTGTTCTCACATATTTGTTAACAGGTAAATCTAAATTAGTAACTCAATTATAGCAGTAACTCAACTCTTAAGAGATGATAACCCCATAACAGTTCATAAAGATTTTACAGAGATTACTTCACCTGTCCTGTAATATTTAAGGTAGTTTTAAATGTTTCACTAGAATTGTGTCACAAAATGGCGAGGAGCAGGTCCCAAATACAGAGAAAAGGCAGAAGGTACAGTAAGACTATTAACTTAGAAATTTGAGGAATAAAAACTACTTAAAATCATAACATAACAATCACAAGGTCTAGGAGACATGCAACAGTGTGATATTACAAACTACAATAAAGCTAAGCTGAAGAGTTGACACAAGGGACAGGTCGTTGATTAGAAACCATGTTGCTTTGAAAAAAAGCGAGTGGCTGAAGGTTAAGTAATATGTAATGGGTGAAAATATTTATACACAGGGAACATGGAAGCATAAAATAAACACCAAAATTAACCAAAACACACAATCAAAGTCCCAAAGATCAAGACAAATTGTAGTCAAAAGACAACTTCTTCATCTTTCAGGGCTATAACCAGCTGAAAGGGTCATTGTTTTTGTACAGATTGTAATCAATCCCCAGAGATTGTTGATGGAAACAAGTCAGAACATAGCACTGAAGATGTCTGCTTTCAAGAATACTGTTGTAAAAATTTCATCTCCTGCAGTCTCTGTCACATTGTTTATTTTATATGGTGGCCCTGAGGTGCAAACCACTTCATCAAAAACACAACAACATTAACAAAGGACAATTACAAATTCAAAAACACAACATTAACTAAGCACAATTACAAATTCTAAAACACAACATTAACCAGCACCACAACATTAACGGAAAGGGTATCCAATCAGCGACCTGTGAGATCGCTGATTGGACAATAGGGATGAATGCGCATACTATGAGTCCTACTTACGTCACCCCCAGCTTGAAAGTGGCGGTGGAGAAAACGTGCTGCGTGTGGTAGTTTCAAAGGTTTTACAGTCCAAAGTGGACCCACTGCCTTTTCCTTTCACAGGTAAGAATTTAAGATAATAATGACGTAAATCTATGAGCAGAATTTCTTGACTTTGTGGCCAGTAGCTACTGTGCATTTCCGTGGTGAAACAAACTTCTAAACAATAGAGAAATATTTCCTTTGTAACTAAATTGCCCCAGTTAACTACTCTGACTATTTTCTTAGCTTAGCCAACTTTTTTTATACTGTGTAGTTTTTCTAAAGAGGGAGAGGCAAAGAGAAACCTGTAAAGACGGCTTTTGCCGTTTGTTTATTGTTGCCATGGTTACCTAGAAGCTCGCAACCCAAGTCGCTGTTCGTCTGTGGTCAAACATGGTTACTAGGTACGTCAGTTGTCTGTAACGTGTTTCTTATAATTTATGTAGCTTAAAATAATTTGTTTGATATAATAGCGAACCTGAAGTGGACTGAAAGTACATTAATCTAGCGAGCAGCGCGGAGACCGGGGGACGTATCGCTACAACGGGCCGACCTGCTCAAGCGAAAACTTCCGTTTCAAAAGCACTGTCGTCCAATCAGCAATCTCTCAGGTCTCCAACTGGGACATACCCTTTCCGTTCTGTTAATGTTGTAGTGCTTCATTAATGTTGTGTTTTTGAATTTGTAATTGTGCTTCCTTAATGAACCTTACCGTAGGGGCCGCTTTCATTGGCTGATGCCCATTCTACTTGGTGCGTGGAAGGTTCACAAACACCCACTGATTTCAAAATTAAACCTACAAAATAACTAATGCCTGAATTACCCAGCCTTGCAAGAACAATAGGCATCGGTGATCTTGACCACAGCTATATTGATGTAGAGGGTGTGTGTATCTGCCGTTTTACTCATCAAGCGAAAGCAGGTGGTCTTCACAATGTTGGGCTCAAACACCTTGATCTCATCCAAAAAAGATGACATGAACTTCTTAGTTCTTCTGTTCATTGTAGTAGCTGATATATTGTGAAAATCCGGTAGAAATGATGCACTAATGGAGTCAGAAATACACTGCAGAGAATCAGTCGAAGTGGAAGACGCCATGTTTACATAGAAACAATGCGCCATGAGGCTTTGTAGCTTGGAAAATCCATGTTGTGCTTCGTTAATGTTGTGCATCTGTAATTTGTGTGCTTCACTAAAGTTAGGGTGACCAGACGCCCTCTTTGGACATGTCCTACTTTTCAGACCTAAAAAAATATCTGGGGAATTTCAAAAATGGGATTCTGGTGAACTGCCTCAAAACATTACATAGCGTTACCGCCAAAAAAATGACCGGGATTCGTTCAACAAAGAAAGAAGTGTCCTCCTTTTCAGAAACCCAAATTTGGTCATAACTAAAGTTGATTTGGTTTGCACCTCAGGGCCACCGTACTTTTAGATCTTTTAATGCTAACTTAATTTCATGCAATAGGGGGGTTTACAGAGCAGTAGGGTTGTAATTTGTCTTTAAAAAGTGTAGCCTAAGTAATCTATAAAAGTGTTTCACCCAGGAAAAACAACAATAATTAGTCAGTTGTCTTCATGAAACATTTTCTACCGTTTACATGTATTATTTCTTGAATCTAATTAGCTCTTTCTGATATTGTTAGTCCTAAAACAAAATTAATCAGTTTTGCAACAAATGTGCTTATAATTATCTGAACTATTCATATTTCTTGAATTTGTCTCTAATTTTAATATTAATACTACATGCATTAATATATTTTACAGAGATTTTCTGCGATAGACCAAGGTAAAGTAGTGCATAATTGTTAAGTGGAAAGAATAATAATTTATGGTTTTCCATTTGTTTAAAATCATAAAATTATCAAAATGAGCAGCAGACTCCCTCTATAGTAACAGTAAACAGCGTCTTATTATATCTAACCTCAGCTGTTCTTTAAAGGCCTTAGAGATTTTTTTTTTTAGAGAATATTAAATAGCATCATGAAGACCCTTGCACAAAGCAGGTCAGGGTCAGATTTTGGTGAAATTTAAGAAAAGAATTACCGGTAGGTTATAAAATAAAATCTCAAATTTTGGACTCCTCACAGAGCTCTGTTCAAACCATCATTTGAAATGAAAAGTGTACGGCTGAGCTGCAAACCTGGCAATCAACTTTCTAATTATAACATACATTGAGTTTAAATTTTTCATAAATCTGTCTAATTTCTTGTTTCAGCCGTCTGATGTTCAACATGGTGTTCACATCCAATGTCTCTGAGGGTCCGTTATTCTGTCCACTGCTGAAGCGGATGAGCGAAGACACTATAAACAATGACACACAGGTCAACATGGTTGTGATTTCCATCCATGGCATCTTCTCCTGCTTGGGAATTTTGGAAAATGCCTTGATCATTTGGGTTTTGGGATTTCGCCTCAGGCATCGAACCGTGGCCTCCATTTGGATGCTTAACCTGGCCATGTCTGACTTCCTGGCTTCCCTGACTCTACCGCTCTACACTTTGTACTTTCATTACTCCAAAAGCTGGGACTTCGGACAACCAATGTGCTTAGTACAAGCTTCCATATTTTTCTTCAACATGTTTGTTTCAGCCTTCCTGCTGGCAGCCATTTCATTGGACCGTCTGCTTCTAGTTTCCAAGCCAGTGTGGAGTATGAATCACAGGTCGGTGGCGGGAGCTTGGAAGGTGTGCGCACTTGGCTGGCTGTGGGCAGCGATAAATACCATACCTTACTCCGTATTTCGTTCAGTGACTGTGAGGACTGATGGGAGGAAGATGTGCTACCATAATTTTGCTTTGTATTTATCCAGTAAAGATTCAGTAGAAATGGACTGTAATCTGAGGCAGGGGGCAGCAGCCATCTCCAAGTTACTGTTAGCTTTCGTCTTCCCTCTAGTCATCATTGCAGGGAGCTACATCACAATTGCCCTAAGCCTGAGAAACATACTCAGGAGGAGAAAGCAGAGTACCGGCAGACTGGCTGGTATGGTGTCTCTGCGTAGCTATGGTGAACATTCAGGAATGGTTAAAACAAATGACGTCAAGTCTTTGACTTCTGGTTCCTCATTTGAGTCCACATTAAACAACCCGTCTTCCGTCATCTCCAGTCCATCATGTCAGAGGCTGTTGTCTCAAAGTTTTACCAAAATGGTGACATTTGTGATTGCAGCATTTGTGCTCTGCTGGGCTCCTTATCACATCGTCTGCATCCTAGAAATGCCAGCCCAGTATAATGAAAAAATATACAAATTAGTGAAAAAGGGCCTTCCAGTGTCTGCAACGTTTGCTTTTCTGAATCCAGTTTTCAACCCTGTCCTGTACGTCTTCAGCTGCCCCGACTTCTGCGTGAGAATACAACAGAGTCTGGGAGCAGTGTTTGAAGGACTTGTGGAGGAGGGTGGACTGATGACTCCGGGTAGGAACCTGCAAGCTTACATTAGCCGGAGTAGTACCAGAGATGTGAGCTTTGCACCACCAGGATCACCAAAGTCTTCATCCTACCAGTCTTCTGGTGCACAACTACCATTTCCTCTACTATCTAAAGACCTTGGAGGCAGTCAAACAGATCAAACAGGACAATAAGTTGAAAATGGGATGGTGTCTAGCTAAAACATCACTCTCTTCTTTGAGATCATACTTTTGTCATACATATCATACTGTCCTCATTGTGATACCAAGGATGAATCCAATTTTACACCTTATCTGCAAAGAATAAAAAGCTTGCTTAACATGTTTCTTTTTTTGTTTGCATGATGGCCTATGTCCTATTTCTGAATTAGCATAAAAATATCAAAAATGAAATATTTAACTATCTAAAAAATATTTTATTTGTGTTTTTGGTGGACTATGAGGGATTTTTTTCATTTGATTGTAACAAAAATAATACATGTAAATGTTGGTATGATGAATGCAAATGGGGTAAAATTGCATAATTCAAGCTACTAGGTTGTGGAAAAGTGCTTTAAATATGATAAATGACAACAAGCATTAAACACAGACTATATGTTGCTTGATGACTTGAAGGCAAATTTGTGACAATAATCTACAAGAGGCTATATAGTCAATTTTTAGTTATTGTTTCAAACAAATGTTTAATATTTGTTTTAAAGTCCTCTAATGACACTCATCTACTCTGATAGCCTTATCGTAATGTGTTATATGTTATGAACATCCATTATTTATGCACACTTATCCCTATAGGGTCACAGGGGATCTGGTGCCCAACACTAGCAGCCATTAGGCAAGAGAGACAATGGGTACACACTGGACAGTTTGCTAGTCCATCACAGGGCAATACAGAGACACACAGGACAAACAACCATGCACACACATGGCAGTTTAACCAATTAATTTGCATGCTTTTGGACTGTGAGAGAGAAGGTAGAGAACCCAAGTACACATGAAGAGAACATGCAAATTCCATCTAGAAAGAGCCCAGACCAGGATCGCAATGCTGCTTACCACTGTTACTTCCAGCCACCAGAGGGCAGGATAGGACTGATGACATGAATAGCAGTGATGTGAGAAAGTAGGATTATGCTCTTCAGGTCCTGATTTCCAGGATCACTTCAAATCTGAACCTCTGAACATCTGACCTGCTCTCTGAGTGATTGCATTTCATTACACCTGATATAAATTTTGATTAACCATCTCATCACCACCACTGCAGTTATGTGGCTTTTTCACACTGTGGTGGACACAGAGGGTTTTGCATAATGTAGGTCACTGCATGGGATTATCACAAAGGTGGTTCTAATTTAGATATAATATTACAGAGTGAAGATTCAGAGAATAAACACAAACCGGGATTAGGCCTGGGTCAGTTTCTACATTCCCATGGTCCATTCCCTTCCAACAAACTGTTGTTCTCTTCATCCTTTCTGGATTCATATTTCCTTTGATAAGTTCATATTGATATTTGTTGGACTCATAATTACAGTGTAGTGGCTTTTTTGTAAATACGGTCAGTATTAACTAAGAGAAAACTTTCACAATTTTCTTTTTCTTTAGTTTGAGGCTATGGTGATTTGACTCAATCTTTAGTTAGAATGTTTAGGTAACAGGTTGCGTTAGGAAACCTTCACACTTATTGGTTCTCCTGGTGAAAAAATATTTAAAATAAAAGCATATCTTAAACAATTAGAATTTAACCTTTAATTTAAATATATTTAGTCTAAGGAGAAATCATTAAAAAGTTGAAAACAACAGGAACCGTGACAAACAACCTGGGTGCCACCACATTGACATCACAGAGGATAGGCTATCCTAAATCAAAGTCTCATGAAAATCATTTGGTCTTCTGTATTTATCTAAAACAGATAAATAAGTCCCCCTGAAAGAGATGAGCTGAAGAGAAGAGAGTAAGTGATACAGCGAGAATCTTCAAGGCTGCCTACAGGTGTCGCACTAATGTGCCATTTATTATTTTCTTTTCCTCACTTTGCAAAAGCGCTCAAAATAACATGTTGGGATTTCTAAAGCTCCTAGTGTAAGATTGTGGTACTGCTGATTTGAACTTTTATTTTTCAGGCATTTTGCAATTTTCACCAGAGGCTCCACTAACTGAGAAGGCTGCTTTATGAACCAAGATTCAATCCATAATTTTATATCCAGATCAATGGTCTTAGCATGCATTTGAATAAAAAAAAAATTTCAGAGAGCTCAAGATTGTAGTAACACAGATGGAGTAAGATGCCTAACTGCATGTTTCAGGTGGAATAGGGAACAATAATTAAACAGCAGAAGAAAAGCAAGAATGTGGAGAAGATGCTTAAACTGATTCAACCAGAGAGAGAAAGAACGATAGATTATGTAAAGAGCTGTAAAAACAGCTGGTACAGATGAGATATGAGAAAAGAAGGAAAGAGCGGTTAGGGAGGGGGAGTGTTGCTTTAAAAGGGTTTAGAGCTCAGCTGCCGTACTTATAGCTGGCAGATGCTGACAAGAGTATTAGAACCGAATTACATGGTCGCTATTTATCTTAATCATCATGTATTTAAGAATATGCTCTTCCACACACACACACACACACACATCAACACCTGCGCACGCGAATCAGAGGGTGGGTGTCTCCAGCACAGGAGGGCACCAGAAGGCAATAGAGTTGGAGAAATGAGTGTATGTGGGGGACAAAAAGAAGAAGCACAGGAGAGGATCCAGTGCCTTACGCTCTTATAAGTGAGTGTAACAAACAGCTTAGTGAGTTTTGAGTTTATAAAGATTAGTTCATTTTATAGAATGAGATGCTAAGCTGTTAATTTAGTATAATAATAGTAGATTGATGTACATATTAATGTGGTATCATATGCTTCTGCTGGAATTCTCTTTTGAGAAAGATTTCTGATATTCTGTTCATATAATACATTTAAGCTTTTATGGTTTGGAGCACTTTTGAAACATACATATTACATGGATGTCGCTTTTAAATTACATAAACGTCATATAATCATAGTCAGTTCATCTAACATATAAAAACCTTATCATGTGATCTTGTTTAAATTAGACTGAATACTGAAATAAATCACCTTTTAATATCTTGACACTCTTGTTAGCCGGTGAAAAATGGTTCCAGTTTTACAGTCAGTGTAGTGGTTCTATTGTGTGGAACTATGGAACTGTGAGGAATCCAAAATATTTCTTTCATAAATCTTCTCAATAGTTATTTGTCCATATTATGTATTAGAAATCAAGGAAGTGAGTGTGAGAGACACTTTATTTCTAATTTTCTATTGTTAAAGAGATTTAAATTCAATTAGTCACATCTGCTCTTATTGAATGTCTGATGAATGTTTACTCAAGTCTTTTCATGTGCTAACTTGGAAAAATAATTTATGTACGTCTCCTCCAGTCGGCAGGATGTGACTGAGTGTGTGAGTTTGGTTGTGAGGAATATTCAAACCATGAAACGCTAAAGCGTTCATGTTCAAACTTTAATTTGAAAAGTATAATAGAGGAGTTAATCAGTACTAGCTTGTATATGTACAGTTATCCCAAAGTCATGCATACCTGTAGCTTCTAATAAATTGGTTCACAAAAGGAAATGACAGGCGTCTTTCAAATGATAACAAAACAAAAACAAGCAGCTGTTTTTTATTTACATTTTGTTGAAAACTTTTAAAATGAATTTATATCTTTGACAATAATCATTGTAATATCTTAACTGGCATCATACCAATCAAACATTTTCCTAAACCTGCTGAGCAGCTATTTCTACATATATTTCCACTGGCTGTGATCTGCATGTAAAAAATGTTGCATCATGGTTGATTCAACAATTAAATATAAGTTTATTGTATTTTGAAGCAAGAAAACAACATATTCCCTATGGCGCAAGGTAAAACATGCAAATAGGGCTTTAAATGCTCATTGTTGTTCTCACATATTTGTTACCAGGTAAATGTAAATTAGTAACTCACTTATAGCAGTAACTCAACTCTTAAGAGATGATAACCACATAACAGTTCATAAAGGTTTTACAGAGATTACTTCACCTGTCCTGTAATATTTAAGGTAGTTTTAAATGTTTCACTAGAATTGTGTCACAAAATGGCGAGGAGCAGGTCCCAAATACAGAGAAAAGGCAGAAGGTACAGTAAGACTATTAACTTAGAAAAATGAGGAAAAAAAAACTACTTAAAATCATAACATAACAATCACAAGGTCTAGGAGACATGCAACAGTGTGATATTACAAACTACAATAAAGCTAAGCTGAAGAGTTGACACAAGGGACAGGTCGTTGATTAGAAACCATGTTGCTTTGAAAAAAAGCGAGTGGCTGAAAGTTAACTAATATGTAATGGGTGAAAATATTTATACACAGGGAACATGGAAGCATAACATAAACACCAAAATTAACCAAAACACACAATCAAAGTCCCACAGATCAAGACGAATTGTAGTCCAAAGACAACTTCTTCATCTTTCAGTGCTATAACCAGCTGAAAGGGTCATTGTTTCTGTACAGATTGTAATTAATCCCCAGAGATTGTTGATGGAAACAAGTCAGAACATAGCACTGAAGATGTCTGCTTTCAAGAATACTGTTGTAAAAATTTCATCTCCTGCAGTCTCTGTCACATTGTTTATTTTATATGGTGGCCCTGAGGTGCAAACCACTTCATCAAAAACACAACAACATTAACAAAGGACAATTACAAATTCAAAAACACAACATTAACTAAGCACAATTACAAATTCACAAACACAACATTAACTAAGCACAATTACAAATTCTAAAACACAACATTAACCAGCACTACAACATTAACGGAAAGGGTATCCAATCAGCGACCTGTGAGATCGCTGATTGGACAATAGGCATGAATGCGTAAACTATGAGTCCTACTTACGTCACCCCCAGCTTGAAAGTGGCGCTGGAGAAAACGTGCTGCGTGGGGTAGTTTCAACGGTTTACAGTCCAAAGTTGACCCACTGCCTTTTCCTTTCACAGGTAAGAATTAAAGATAATAATGACGTAAATCTATGAGCAGAATTTCTTGACTTTGTGGCCAGTAGCTACTGTGCATTTCCGTGGTGAAACAAACTTCTAAACAATAGAGAAATATTTCCTTTGTAACTAAATTGCCCCAGTTAACTACTCTGACTATTTTCTTAGCTTAGCCAACTTTTTTTTATACTGTGTAGTTTTTCGAAAGCGGGAGAGGCAAAGAGAAACCTGTAACGATGGCTTTTGCCGTTTGTTTATTGTTGCCATGGTTACCTAGAAGCTCGCAAGCCAAGTCGCTGTTCGTCTGTGGTCAAACATGGTTACTAGGTACGTCAGTTGTCTGTACTGTGTTTCTTATAATTTATGTAGCTGAAAATAATTTGTTTGATATAACAGCGAACCTGAAGTGGACTGAAAGTACATTAATCTAGCGAGCAGCGCGGAGACCGGGGGACGTATCGCTACAACGGGCCGACCTGCTCAAGCGAAAACTTCCGTTTCAAAAGCACTGTCGTCCAATCAGCAATCTCTCAGGTCTCCAACTGGGACATACCCTTTCCGTTCTGTTAATGTTGTAGTGCTTCATTAATGTTGTGTTTTTGGATTTGTAATTGTGCTTCCTTAATGAACCCTACCGTAGGGGCCGCTTTCATTGGCTGATGCCCATTCTACTTGGTGCGTGGAAGGTTCACAAACACCCACTGATTTCAAAATTAAACCTACAAAATAACTAATGCCTGAATTACCCAGCCTTGCAAGAACAATAGGCATCGGTGATCTTGTCCACAGCTATATTGATGTAGAGGGTGTGTGTATCTGCCTTTTACTCATGGAAAGCAGGTGGTCATCACAATGTTGGGCTGAAACACCTTGATCTCATCCAAAAAAGATGACATGAACTTCTTAGTTCCTCTTTCCATTGTAGTAGCTGATATATTGTGAAAATGCGGTAGAAATGATGCACTAATGGAGTCAGAAATACACTGCAGAGAATCAGTCGAAGTGGAAGACGCCATGTTTACATAGAAACAATGCGCCATGAGGCTTTGTTTGTGAGACTTGTGGCCACTTGGGATTTTCTAGGTCAATTGTGGGCGGAGCTTGGAAAAGTCCATATTGTGCTTCGTTAATGTTGTGTATTTGTAATTTGTAATTGTGCTTCATTAAAGTTGAAGTGGTTTGCACCTCAGGGCCACCGTACGTTTAGATCTTTTAATGCTAACTTAATTTCATGCAATAGGGGGGTTTACAGTGCAGTAGGGTTGTAATTTGTCTTTAAAAAGTGTAGACTAAGTAATCTATAAAAGTGTTTCACCCAGGAAAAACAACAATAATTAGTCAGTTGTCTTCATGAAACATTTTCTACCGTTTACATGTATTATTTCTTGAATCTAATTAGCTCTTTCTGATAATGTTAGTCCTAAAACAAAATTAATCAGTTTTGCAACAAATGTGCTTATAATTATCTGAACTATTCATATTTCTTGAATTTGTCTCTAATTTTAATATTAATACTACATGCATTAATATATTTTACAGAGATTTTCTGCGATAGACCAACGTAAAGTAGTGCATAATTGTTAAGTGTAAAGAATAATAATTTATGGTTTTCCATTTGTTTGAAATCATAAAATTATCAAAATGAGCAGCAGACTCCCTCTATAGTAACAGTAAACAGCGTCTTATTATATCTAACCTCAGCTGTTCTTTAAAGGCCTTTGAGATTTTTTTTTTTTAGAGAATATTAAATAGCATCATGAAGACCCATGCACAAAGCAGGTCAGGGTCAAATTTTGGTGAAATTTAAGATAAGAGTTACCGGTAGGTTATAAAATAAAATCTCAAATTTTGGACTCCTCACAGAGCTCTGTTCAAACCATCATTTGAAATGAAAAGTGTACGGCTGAGCTGCAAACCTGGCAATCAACTTTCTAATTATAACATACAATGAGTTTAAATATTTCATAAATCTGTCTAATTTCTTGTTTCAGCCGTCTGATGTTCAACATGGTGTTCACATCCAATGTCTCTGAGGGTCCGTTATTCTGCCCACTGCTGAAGCGGATGAGAGAAGACAATATAAACAACACACAAGTCAACATGGTTGTGATTTCCATCCATGGCATCTTCTCCTTCCTGGGAATTTTGGAAAATGCCTTGATCATTTGGGTTTTGGGATTTCGCCTCAGGCATCGAACCGTGGCCTCCATTTGGATGCTTAACCTGGCCCTGTCTGACTTCCTGGCCACCCTGACCCTACCGTTCTTCACTTTCTACTTTTTTTACTCCCAAAGCTGGGAGTTCGGACAACCACTCTGCATAGTACAAACTTCCATATTTTTCTTCAACATGTTTGTTTCAGCCTTCCTGCTGGCAGCCATTTCATTGGACCGTCTGCTTCTAGTTTCCAACCCAGTGTGGAGTATGAATCACAGGTCGGCAGAGGGAGCTTGGAAGGTGTGCGCACTTGGCTGGCTGTGGGCAGCGATAAATACCATACCTTACTCCGTATTCTTTTCAGTGATTGTGAAGACTGATGGGAGGAAGTTATGCTACCATAATTTTGCTTTGTATTTATCCAGTAAAGATTCATTAGAAATGGACTGTAATCTGAGGCAGGGGGCAACAGCCATCTCCAAGTTACTGTTAGCTTTCTTCTTCCCTCTAGTCATCATTGCAGGGAGCTACATCACAATTGCCCTAAGCCTGAGAAACAGATTCAGAAGGACAAAGCAGAGTACCGGCAGACTGGCTAATATGCTGTCTCTGCGTAGCTATGATGCACATTCAAGAAGGGTTAAAACAAATGGCGTCAAGTCTTTGACTTCTGGTTCCTCATCTAACTCCACATTAAACAACTCGTCTCCTGTCATCTGCAGTCCATCATGTCAGAGGCTGTTGTCTCAAAGTTTTACCAAAATGGTGACATCTGTGATTGCAGCATTTGTGCTCTGCTGGGCTCCTTATCACATCTTCTGCATCCTAGAAATGACAGCCCAGTATAATGGAAAAATATACAAATTAGTGCAAGAGGGCCTTCCAGTGTCTGCAACGTTTGCTTTTCTGAATCCAGTTTTCAACCCCGTCTTGTACGCCTTCAGCTGCCCCGACTTCTGCGTGAGAATACGACAGAGTCTGGGAGCAGTGTTTGATGGACTCGTGGAGGAGGGTGGACTGATGACTCCGGGTAGGAACCTGCAAGCTTACATGAGGCGGAGTAGTACCAGAGATGTGAGCTGTGCACAACCAGGGTCACCAAAGTCACCAAAGTCTTCATCCTAACAGTCTCCTGGTGCACAACTACCATTTCCTCTACTCTCTAAAGACCTTGGAGGCAGTCAAACAGATCAAACAGGACAATAAGTTGAAAATGGGATGGTGTCTAGCTAAAACATCACTCTCTTCTTTGAGATTATACTTTTGTCGTACATATCATACTGTCCTCATTGTGATACTAAGGATGAATCCAATTTTACACCTTATCTGCAAAGAATAAAAAGCTTGCTTAACATGTTTCTTTTTTTGTTTGCATGATGGCCTATGTCCTATTACTAAATTAGCATAAAAATATCAAAAATGAAATATTTAACTATCTAAAAAATATATTATTTGTGTTTTTGGTGGACTAAGAGGGATTTGCTTCATTTGATTGTAACAAAAATAATACATGTAAATGTTGGTATGATGAATGCAAATGGGGTAAAATTGCATAATTCAAGCTACTAGGTTGTGGAAAAGTGCCTTAAATATGATAAATGACAACAAGCATTATACACAGACCATATGTTGCTTGATGACTTGAAGGCAAATTTGTGACAATAATCTACAAGAGGCTATATAGTCTATTTTTTAGTTATTGTGTCAAACAAATGTTTAATATTTGTTTTAAAGTCCTCTAATGACACTCATCTACTCTGATAGCCTTATCGACTGTGTTATATGTTATGAACATCCATTATTGATGCACACTTATCCCTATAGGGTCACAGGGGATCTGGTGCCCAATACTAGCAGCCATTAGGCAAGAGAGAAAATGGGTACACACTGGACAGGTTGCTAGTCCATCACAGGGCAATACAGAGACACACAGGACAAACAACCATGCACACACATGGCAGTTTAACCAATTAATTTGCATGCTTTTGGACTGTGAGAGAGAAGGTAGAGAACCCAAGTACACATGAAGAGAACATGCAAATTCCATCTAGAAAGAGCCCAGACCAGGATCGCAATGCTGCTTACCACTGTTACTTCCAGCCACCAGAGGGCAGGATAGGACTGATGACATGAATAGCAGTGAAGTGAGAAAGTAGGATTATGCTCTTCAGGTCCTGTTTTCTAGGATCACTTCAAATCTGAACCTCTGAACATCTGACCTGCTCTCTGAGTGATCGCATTTCATTACACCTGATATAAATTTTGATTAACCATCTCATCACCACCACTGCAGTTATGTGTCTTTTTCACACTCTGGTGGACACAGAGGCTTTTGCATAATGTAGGTCACTGCATGGGATTATCACAAAGGTAGTTCTAATTTAGATAGAATATTACAGAGTGAAGATTCAGAGAATAAACACAAACCAGGATTAGGCCTGGGTCAGTTTCTACATTCCCATGAGCCATTCCCTTCCAACAAACTGTTGTTCTCTTCCTCCTTTCTGGATTCATATTTCCTTCGATAAGTTCATATTGATATTTGTTGGACTCATAATTACAGTGTAGTGGCTTTTTTGTAAATACGGTCAGTATTAACTAAGAGAAAACTTTCACAATTTTCTTTTTCTTTAGTTTGAGGCTATGGTGATTTGACTCAATCTTTAGTTAGAATGTTTAGGTAACAGGTTGCGTTAGGAAACCTTCACACTTATTGGTTCTCCTGGTGAAAAAATATTTAAAATAAAAGCATATCTTAAACAATTAGAATTTAACCTTTAATTTAAATATATTTAGTCAAAGGAGAAATCATTAAAAAGTTGAAAACAACAGGAACTGTGACAAACAACCTGGGTGCCACCACATTGACATCACAGAGGATAGGCTATCCTAAATCAAAATCTCATGAAAATCATTTGGTCTTCTGTATTTATCTAAAACAGATAAATAAGTCCCCCTAAAAGAGATGAGCTGAAGAGAAGAGAGTAAGTGATACAGCGAGAATCTTCAAGGCTGCCTACAGGTGTCGCACTAATGTGCCATTTATTATTTTCTTTTCCTCACTTTGCAAAAGCGCTCAAAATAACATGTTGGGATTTCTAAATCTCCTAGATTCTGGTACTGTTGATGTGAACTTTTCTTTTTCAGGCATTTTGCAATTTTCACCAGAGGCTCCACTAACTGAGAAGGCTGCTTTATGAACCAAGATTCAATCCATAATTTTACATCCAGATCAGTGGTCTGAGCATGCATTTGAATAAAAAATAATTCACAGAGAGGTCATGATTGGAGTAACACAGATGGAGTAAGATGCCTAACTGCATGTTTCAGGTGGAATAGGGAACAATAATTAAACAGCAGAAGAAAAGCAAGAATGTCTGAATGGAGAAGATGCTTAAACTGATTCAAACAGAGAGAGAAAGAGCGATAGATTATGTAAAGAGCTGTAAAAACAGCTGGAACAGATGAGATATGAGAAAAGAAGGAAAGAGCGGTTAGGGAGGAGGAGTGTTGCTTTTAAAGGGTTTAGAGCTCAGCTGCCGTACTTATAGCTGGCAGATGCTGACAAGAGTATTAGAGCTGAATTACATGGACGCTATTTATCTTAATCATCATGTATTTAAGAATATGCTCTTCCACACCCACACACACACATCCACACCTGCGCCCGCGCACACACCTGCACACACACTAATATATTCCAAAGAGTGAAGTGGCATTGTTGTAAGTCATCTGTGAATTAAATTCCCGAGAGGAAGGTTATGATACATTTCCATTTAAGGTGAGAGCTTCCATACCTGAATATTCACATCCCCCTCTAGATTTTTTCTCTGAGCATAATGACATTCTTACAGCAGGAGTCAGCTCTACTGTAAAGCAAATAAGGACTGCTCTAGTGTTACAACAGTGCTTTCCTTTCTTTAGATAATGGCTGCCAAAGCATTTACTCATTGTTAATTCATCCTTATTTTATGTAATAGACTATATTACAACAATATATCGGTATATGGTGGTTGCATGGCAAAATGTACTACATGCAAGGTGTCTGAAAACTTTGGAAAGAGACTGAAACAGCAGGTGTTTACCCAGTTCTTATTTTGGATATGGCTTTATTTATAATTTAGATATTAATTGTTGCATATTTACTGTTATTTGTTGTTATATCATTACTAAGTGATATTTTCGTGTCATTTTCAAATTTGATCACTGTTACACAATACATCTTGTATCTGAACAAGTCAATAGCATAACATATGCTATTGATTTGCTATAATAGGTCATCCATGAACTGTCTATCAGGGCTATTTGCTTTACACACTGAGATTTGGGCAGAAGAAATCATCTAACAGCAGAAGCTTTACCTACACAAACTCATACCTCCTTTGTGCTAAAAAAATGACTATTTATGATGAAGTATTACAGCTGACTGACATTTCCTAATAGTTTTTCATTTTTTGCAGAGTGAGAGGGACTTTTTGACTGCACCTTTTAAAATTTGGACAGATTTATTGTCCAAGTTCCTGGAGGTTGCACAGTTAAGGTCAGAGTTAAAACAGTTCAAGAAGTTCTTCAGTTGATCTGTATTGCAAATGTGCTGCATTTGTGAACTCAACATTTTCCTCAACACTTAGATTTTATTTTAAAAACTTTCAAAACAATCTGTCTCACTTGATAAATTATAGCATGTTTGCAGAAAGTTCAACTAAAAAGTCAATCTCATCAAGTCATGTGGCAAAACTATTGTTTTCTGACATTTCAGAGGAACTAACATAATGTAAAGCACGCAATGATATACATATGCACATATGTATTAATTCAATTCATTAATACATTTACATTAATATGCATTAATATGAAATATGTGATATCTTATATGATGTGTTTTGTAAAGAGAAGAGGTCTAATGTGTCATCTGACAGTTAAGATGAAACAGCATGTCCTTAATAATGAAATCTTGAATCTTATTACAAATTTGTAACAACCATATATCTTCACAGCATAATTCATTTATACAGGTAAACCCAAAATTTTCTTATCCCTGACAGTAACAATCTAAAATCTGATTTTGGTAGAAATATGAATAATTTAAGGTTTAAGTGTATATTACTTAAAGAATAATAACCCACAATAAAACTGGAGAGAAGTCAGACTTGTACTCACAATTTTGGTCCGCAACTGAGTTACAATTTCAGGTCCTTTTTTCCCAAGTTTCTAAAGTAGCAGCAATGTAAATTGAAAAAATTATTTCTGGAGACTGTTAAATACAAAAGCTCCCTCTCCTTCCGGTGGTTCCTCCTTTATGAACTCTAAAAAGGGAAAGAGCAGTTTTTCATAAGTGGTTTTCTAAACTGCCATGTTTCACAACAAGCTGCTGCAAGAAAAAAAAATCTCGCTGTTGTGACTTGCTCAGTTTTTAAAAGTGGGTGTTTTGCTTCAAGACTTCCTGTCTCTTTGAATGAAGCACCACAATAAGCCTCTTTCAGTTCTTTCACTACAACAGAAAGTGCAAGTATGAAGATGGAAGGTGGGGACAGTTCCAAATGATAAATTAATACATTCACATGTGTTCAGTTGTTAGAACATCAGCTGTGTTGTGACATTTCTCTTTTCAGACATTTACATCAATACATGTTTCCACATACATCAACACAACAGTACTGTATCCCTTTTAAAACCAAAACCAGTGTCCCATTATTCTACCTCTTTGTTTAAAAGAAAGCCAGTCTTCATCAGTGCAGTAGCCTTTTTGTCTACCTGAGTCACCATATGCTTTGGGTTGCATATTCTACAGAATGGATTCTTGGAGGTGAGCAACCACTCTGACTATCCCAAACAGATACATTTGACAGCAGTGTGAGTCATTTGAGTCAGAAATTTAAGGATTTTAATATGATGAAATTACAAAATATTTGTACCTTTATTTGGACCTTCACACCAATGACCAATGACTTCACTAGATGGATGATGTTCAAAATAGAATGTTAAGGCTATTTTGGTTACATATTTGTTTTAAGGAGCGACTAAATGTTGAACCCAGAGCACTTAAACCCATTATTATGCTGCCTGACTTGACATTTGAACAACATAAAGGATTGTTGTTGATACGAATTGAACATGACAAATTTAGTAAAGCCCAACCGGAGATAGAACAAGCTATTATTATTGAGTGTAATAAGTTGAATTTACAAAGTTGACTCAAATGATTAAAGCATGCCATCAAGTTTGGCAGAGGCCTTGTAAAGAAGCTATTCATCTGAATCAGGTGTATTGGAGAAGGGTTCCATCTAAAACTTGCACGACAGTGAATCTCAAGGACTACAGCAGTATAGATTCCTCACCCATACTCCAGTATGGGCTAGCAGGGGTCTCAAACTCCAGTCCTCGAGGGCCGCAGTCCTGCAGTTTTTAGATGTGTCACAGGTACAAAACACTGGAATGAAATGGTTTAATTACCTTCACCTTGTGTAGATCAGTTCTCCAGAGCCTTAATTATTCTATTCAGGTGTGGTGCAGCAGAGGCACATCTAAAAGTTGCAGGACTGCGGCCCTCGAGGACTGGAGTTTGAGACTCCTGGGCTAGGGGTTCTGTTTGTTTCTCGTCTGGGAGTCTCTTTGGTATGTGAGTGGCAATGACGGCGATGGCCGTGCACCTGGTGTCACCGGTTGGAATTGTGTCTGTGATTTGGGTAATGTTCTTTTAGTTACTGTTGGGGAAATTGTATATATTATTATCAAATATTTGTTGTTCCATGTAGCTTTATAGTTTTACCTATATAATGTTCTTGTCTTATATACCTTTATTGTTTTATTTCATCTTAGCCTAAAGAATGTTTCTGTTTTGTTGTATTACTCTGTTTCTTTCTTCAAGAGGGCCTCTCTGAAGAAAAGCAGTGACAACCAGGTCAAACAGGGTTTATCGCTCAGCAGAAACCTCGGCCTTCTTGACCTGTTAGATAGCTATGAAACTGTCGTCATGAAGACGCACAACTTGCTCTGTTATATCCTGTGTCTGGAACAAAATAATTTAGTGTTTAGATACCATGTGTCTAGATAGTGATTGACGCTGCAACTATGTGATTGAAGTGTTTTCCCCACCCCTTTGAGAGTTGCAACGCTCTATGTGACAGGGATCCTAAAAGCAATAAAAAGAGAGAACGGACACATGCGTTTTCAGAGCGGTAAGAGATGTGTAACTGAAAACACATCTCTGTCTGTTTCTCCTCGCAAGTACAAAAGAATCTAACTCTCTTGTCTTCCCTGTGTTTGTTTAATTTGTCCTTAATAGGGGTTTAAACCTGACAGTTACACATGTGGGATGATGCTTTACTAGCAATATCTTTATCAGTGAGCCAGTGCTGCTGGTGTCGCACCACAAAGATGAGTGAGAATGAGTTCCTTGATGAGTTCATGGACTATGCTATGTCTCATGGTATGGTGCGCTCTCAGTCTGTCTGGGAAAAAAGCTACAATTTAAAACAAGGACTTTTTTTTGCCTCTTAATGACTTTCCTGCGTATTTGTCTCATAGTGAGTTTTTTCTGAAACTGCTGTTTGGACTGGTGTGTTCTAAAAGTTTGATTATTTTCTCTAACACTCACTGTTAGTGAGAGACTTAGTGCCACATCTTGGCTTTGTTGAAGATGTGGTGTTAAAGTTGTTGTTTTGTTTTTTCTGGAAATCCTTTTCCTTGGACAGAATTTCTGTACTGTATGATGTTGTTATACTAATTATGCATCAGATCCTTAAAAATGAACAGGAACAAAAGGAATATTTTTCTTTATAAGCCTTCTCTTTAACTCATATTTCTCATGAAATATCCTGTAAACAAAAAATTAAGATGGGTTGTCCGTCTGATGCAAGAAGAGGGATGACTTTACATCAACTTGCTGTCAAGTTGATGTCAAGTCAGTAGTGGATGTTTAAGCATAGTCTCACTATAGATTCTGCAGGAGACAAAGAAATAACTCCCAAAAGTTGCATCTTAGACTTAAGATCACTCACTAACAGTCCATGAATTTAAAATAATTATAAGGACACAAATTATGTCTTGTAAAGGATGTTTTCCAGGTTTTTTGAGAGGAAACAGGAACAAACATTGAAGAATAACAAGGAGAACTCAAAGAAATCTAAACAAACATTCTTCTTCAGCCAACTGAGACCAAGCACTCTAAGATAGAACAGTAGTAGTGGTATTTTTTGCTCCAGGTTTAGACAGCTGGAGGTCTGTCACTTTGGTTATGGAACCAGTTCGTTAATGCAAAAGGGACACTAATAGGTTATTGAGTACACCAAAGCATACCTTAAAAATAAAAAAAATAAAAAAACTGAAGAAACATAATCAGGTCTGGCTGTTTTGGTGGATCCACGCTTTCTGAAAGTTCTGACACTCAAAGGCTCTCCAAGACTCGTTTTGCTCCCTGGAGCAAGTCAACGAAGACTCCTCGCCCTCTCTTCTCTGACATCAGAAACTTTCACAGATGTGTAAATCTGCACTGAAAAAGGAGAATAGACTTCCAACTTAAAAAAGTATTTTATTACATGAAATCGAATTAATGTTGTCTAACTTACTTTACATTCGTTTAACATGAGCTGAAGAGAAAAAGAGACCAACATGTCAGTGGAAATGAAAAGACAAAAAAATCTAGGGATGCTATACATGCTTTGAGAACAATCATGTTTCTAAAAGCGGAAGTGTGAGTTTGGCTAGTTTGAGACAGAACAATAATCTGATGACTTCAGCAAAGCTGCAAAGAAAAATACCAAGATGTTGAAATGCACTAGTTAAGCTCAACTTGACTGAAATGTTTTAGTGTGGAGTCATCTTTTGATGTTAATAGAGATTGGCCAGTGAGACAGTGATATAGCATGAGAGACACAAGTGAAAAATAAGATGAATCAAGAATGAAAAGAAGAAGGAAAACAGTAGGAACTAATCAAAATGACAAGAATAATTTTTGGTTAATTATAATAATACACGTGCATAATTTATATTAATGAATGCCATGTTTTACTGTTGTGCCACTTAATTTTTTCTCTGTAACAGCCCGATGTGAAATACATTAACATTGCCCACTGTGTCTGTTACAGAATAGCCTACTCGAAGTTGTTAGTGATCAAAATTTCTTTGCTGTGAAAACTTGAGCAAGAATGATGTCTCTTTTTTGCATGAAACAAATGCAATAATTTTTGAAGCAAAGTTTTTTTTTGACTGTTTAAACATAGGCTCTGTTGACCAACATAAAATGTTTTTGTCTCCCACAAGGTTTAGCTACATAAATCTGTGAAGACAGATGCATTTCATCCATTATCTAATTAAAAATTGTTTTAGTAAGTTGTTACATGTTGTTAAGACTTGTTTCTGTTTAGCTTACATTGTTGGATTATAAGAAATGTTCAAAGTGATGACAAGTGCTCGCAATGACACACCCAGCTATTAAACCGTGCGGGTACAGAATGGTTGAATATGACACATTCTTTCCCATGGAAAGAGATTTCTTTCTTTTAGCTGGCCGTTTCTTGTGTGCATTTTTAATGTGGCCTCTGAAACCAGATTGGTCACAATTCTTTAAAAATTATAATAGAATGTACATTCTGACACATTGATGTATATCAACCTGACATCTTTACACTCATGCACAGATATCTTGGGGAGCAGTTTGATATATAAATCATTACTTGGCTATTATTGTCCTACATATGAACTTTTAGAATATGGAAGAACCTCAGTGCTCGTTCTGTTGAACCTCTGTGCAGCATTTAACTCTGTTGAACATGAAACTGATGCAACAGGAGAGCTGGGTGGACTCGATGGTACTTGATTGGTTTGAATCCTATTTTTAAAAAAACAGGGCAGTTGTTGAGTCACTAGGTAACTTCTCATTGGAGAGAGAAATCACCTGTGGGATTCCCCAAGGTTCAATCCTGGGGCATCTTCTATTAAATATCTATTTTTCTGCTAGCTCATATTATAATAAGTAATAAAAGTAGATACCATAGTGTTGAGACGCTTATCCAGGGTTGCACGTGTACTCATGCACATACAGCTGTATTTCACACATAGTATGTTTCATTTATGCACAGAGAGCTTTTGGAGGAATGGAACTTGACCTTGCATGTTTCACTTTCAAACAAAAGGCTTTCAGTAGAAGTGAAACTTAAGCTGACACCATGATATCATGGCATTCCTTAGCTGACGTAGTTCATCAGACGACCAATAAGGCGTGTCTTAAATATAAAGAATGGATCGTCCGTTTTTGATCAGATGCTGTTTAGTCCCGGTGTATTCACATCACAACAAATTAGCCTGTGAGGGTAAGCGTCTCTTTCTTTTTAGCGCTAAAAAGAATAAAATAAGTAAAGTCTGATTATTTGTGTTTGACTGATTTTCTGCACGTGTGATCACATGCTTCCGATTCATCGATAATACATATAGATCAACAACTTGGTAGCGTAGAGGATGGTTGCATGTTGACACACGTGCAGAGTTGTGCAGATTTGGCCAGCCGTTTGGGCTGCTGCGGCCTGGCCGGACAGTGTAACAGCGTTGGGCCCAAAAAATCTAGTAAGGAAACTTTTTCCTTGAACGCATTTGCACTGTCTGTTGTGGGGCTGCCTAAAGTTAAATATCAGACGTAGTAATTTCTGTGGGGTTAACGGAGTAAGCTGATTTGTCGGTGTGTGTGTGTGCGTTCGTACTGGCGTTTGTTGTGCTTCCGTTTGTTAGTCAAAGTCTCTCATATTCATAGGAAGTTAATTAAAAACAAAATCAAATAAAAATATAAAAATAATAAAATATAACAAAAAAAGTTTGGCGACTGGCTGTCCGCGAGAAGTGGCGATCTCACCTTTTCGTCGGACGCGGCGGAAGGTAAACGCTGGGTTTTGTCGGTTTTAGCCCTGAGATTTAGCGAATCTCTAAAAAGAACGCGTAGCCAGTCTGTGCCCGTTAAAGAAACACAAAAAGTGGTGATAACTGGCCATCATAGGAACAGAGAAAATTAAGGTTTAGAGTTCATCGCGATCTGTTCCTGGGACGAAATATAAGTGAAAAGAGAATAAGAGAATAAATAAAAAGAGAATACGTCTTCTGTGTGGGAAGACGATAAGAGTTAGAATAAAAGAGAACGTCCAGGACTAAAATAGGAGCTGAAAAGCGGGGATCCTTTTATGTGTACTTCTCTGTTTGTTTGTTAGCTCCGCCGCCGAGCGGAGTGCGTGTGTGTCAGCTGTGTGTGTGAGAGCTGCAGACATTTTGCTCTCATGTGTTGCTTCTCTGCTTGTTTAATGTTGTAATATGTTTTGAAACCATGGTTGGCGTTTGTGAACTTTAATTTGGGGAAAAAGGTTTTAATTTTATTAGTTGTGTGCCGTCCCGCCGCCGTGCGGACAGTAAAAGGGGTTTGACTTTGTCTGTGGTGTTGTCTCGTCGCCGTACGAGCAGGTGCCGCTGTGCCCACTAAACAAAACATAAGGTGATTTCGGAATTTGCAAAATGGATAGTGACTCCAGGGATGAGGGTTACGACTCAAAGTGGGGCACAGGCCCTTGGGTGACTCTCGGGGAACAAATAGACGGACTAATGACTTATCTGGCGGAACATGATGAATTTCAAAATAAAAGGGGAAGAACAAAAAATAAAAACAGAGACACAGAGGCTCTCCGCCGTGTGTGTGAGTAATAAATAATAACAAAAAAAAAAAAAGGCAGGGAGGAGAGAAGAGGTGATTCTTGCTCCAGGCATGGCAGACGAGGTCGACAGGAAGAAATTTGATTTAAAAGGGGGTATAGGACCTTTGTTTATGGTTGGTGAGCAAATAGAGGGAATAACTAGCATAACTAGAAGAAAATCTACAATCACTAAAATTTCAGCAAAAGATCTAACAAAATTTATGCTACTAAATTTCACCAACTTAAAATTATCAGAGTCTAAGCTAATAATGATTTGTAAAACTTTCTCTCCTTTATTAAAAAAGAAAAGAAGGAATATTCCGGTAATACATGCTAGTTTGAAATTAAATTGAACAGTTTTAAGGGCTGAAAATAATTGAGACTGAAGTGTTTATATACCATAAAGTATTTGTTGCATTTAAACTGAACAGTTAATTTAGAATTTCATTCTATAAATGAATTTACATTTTATTACAATGGGTGAAGTGCTCTAGCAGCAGGTAGTTCAGTTACTGCTGGATTCTAACATATGTCTGAGATAGTTTTAATAACAATAAATAAATACATGAATGAATAAATAATAAATAAAAATGTGCGCATTACCTAAAAACAGGAACCTGACAACTAAAAGATAATATTAACATATTAAATATGTTAACTAATATTGGAAATTTCATGAAGCTTCAATAAAATTGATAATTTGAGCATAGGACAACAAGAAAAGCAGACTGAAAATTTGTGACTAACTGAAAATCAGATAAATATTTATGTTTCTGTTTGTGCTGCTTTGGTTGATGAAAATTAGTGTGATTATGAGAACAAACAAACTGTACTCAAGCACTGAGTAACTGATGAAGTTATTAATTATTTAATAAAGAATAATTATAAAAAGATGTCTACTGCTATAAAATAAAAGATTAAAGGAAACTTTGATTTAAATAACTGGTTACTTCAAACTGATGATTGTGAATATGAATAACATTTTCTAGACTAAAGTTTAAACTAGGTTTGATTGATTGATTGATGATTATTAAATTCATAAAGAAATATTGAATTAGAGGATTTTAGATTTGGTTTAAATTTAGGACGGTAATTTTTGTTTAAAAAGTGTAAAAACCCAAGAAAAAAACAATGTTCTGGAGAGGAGCGAACTTTGGGTTGTGTCATCTGTCAGGAATCAGACAGAAGTGTTCCACTTTGATGAATTTGACAACATCTACATGTAAGATTTCTAATTAATTTCTTTTTTGCTGACACATCTCCTACAAACAATATAACTGCCAGGTAAAACTAATAATTTGTGAGCGTGCCATGCACACCACAGGACAGGATGAGGCTCTATAAGGGACATAGGTCAGCTGATCAAATGTTAAATAACAAAAGCAGCAACAGGATAACATAGAACTGGAATCCTCTTAAATTAAGATAAAAAAGAGCAAACAATAGATAAAATTGTTCTAGCTGACATGCAGGCAAATGCTCCAATAGCAAGATCACAAATGAGAATAATTAAAAGGGGCAACACTGAATGATAATAAATTTTTTCAATTAAAAATAAAAACAGAAAGAGGCAGGAGTTTTCACTAAAAGAGACTAAAGACAAAACAGGCAGACTGCAGAGACAGAACTCAGGCAAAATGAAAACTATTGGGTTCCTGACAGGGACAATAACATAAAATAAAATAAAAAAAAAAAAAAGGGTCATTGCCACCAGCTCTGAACACACTAGCATAACAATACAGACTTGACTATTTTCGTTTTGGGCAAAATCAAGAAGATGACTGCTCTTAAAGGGCCAGTTGTACCAGAATGTATTGATAAAAGCCATTCACAAACTGTTAAAATATCACGCATTTCTTAAATATCATTGAATTTTTGTGATTTTTTGTAATAGAAAGTGTTTGTGGTAGTTATTTGGAAATATTTGCACTTATTTATAACGGTAAATTTGACTTTTTATTACTCGCTGTACAGGTCATATAATGTGACATCAATTAGGTTTGAGGCAGCTGTTTAGTTCAAGTAAGGAAGTTTCACTTTTTTTTTTTATTTGCTCAGAAAAGTGCAGGGATTTGTTGATTTTGGTGAATTTCCCTGATAATTCTAAAAGAAACTGGAGCGACTGATTGATATAATTTGGCAGTAAACGGATAGAACTGCATTAATTTGATTGATAACATAATATTTAAGCACACTTAATGTTTAGTTTAGAATCTGGAGGGCCTCACAAACCCACAGCGGCCCGGATTCAGTTTGACACGTGCTCTAAGGGGATATATCCCGTAATAATTAAATATCACAGAAGGAACTTTGACAGTCAAGGGGGAACTGCTACCCCACAAATCTTCAGGAGTCCACACTGGGAATAGAACCCCGACTTGGACTGTATTAGATCAAACCCCATCCTCCCCAAATCCCATGTTTGGTCCCAGCTAAATGACATTATATCTAGAAACCTGGCTCAGAAAAACTACAGTTAATCTTAAAGGTCCATACTCAAACTTAATTGAAATGCTTAAAGAAGCAGTTTTAAAAGGGAATATGTTATGCAGTCTATAAAACACACTCAAGATCTTGCAGGGTGTGAACATGTGAGATGGAAATGACACCTGCTTCATCACCTCTTAAAGGCGCAGGACGAATAAAATAATAATTAAAAAAACAGTCTTAAGGGCTTAGACACTCAGACACTGAAACTCCAATTGCAGGAAGCAAAACAAAATTACATTAATTAAATAAAAAGTAAACAAGAACATGTGATGGTTGCAGCAGCATCTTCTCAAAATAAATCTACACAGGGTAAAATTCCAAATTACTGGCAAAACTCTAATCATGCTGGGGGGGGAACTGGTTCCTCCTCCTGCTTTTTCTTTTTTATATCCTCAAACAGATACAGAGCGTTTCCTCGTGGACGGGGATGGCGTTTGGCTGGATGTGGATGAGGGCCATGGGGCAAGGTCACGGAGCACGAGGCCAAGGGCCAAAGGACCGTGACATGTGCTACCAGTGCGGACCTTTTGGACACTGGGCCAAACACTGTGTGAACATACCAAAGACTGCCAGGTATGATCCCCAACAATCCTTATGTGATTCCTGGACATTGCTTTCAGGGGAATACTGAGGCCACACAGAACATCTACTGACACACTGCTGAGGACCCCGGAGACAATGTGGGGACAGCAGACCCCATGTTGTCTGCAACAGTGGAAGGAAAACACACAGACTTCCTGGTTGACACCGGAGCCACACATTCCACTCTGAACTCTGATCCTCCTTTTTTCTGACATCAAGAACTGTGTCTTTAACAGGGTTCTCAGGGACTGAACAGTCTGCTATTCACGATGCCTCTGACCTTCACCTTGGGTAATCAGAATATGAAACATTCTTTTGTAAGTTTTCCTACGACTCCCATGAATTTACTTGAGCGAGCTTTGCTGATAAAGATGGGAGCAACAATCATGTGCTTGGCTGATGGAATAATTGTTGCATTTCCTGATGGCACCTCCCTTCGTTGTGGAAATTTCCAAACAGAAGGACAGTATCTGATCCAGCCAGTGGTGTCTGAGTTTGCTGACATCTATTGAGAACTTTTAACAAATTTACCCTACAGCAGCCTAATGTCAACGTTCATGGCCTGGAAGCCCTGGCTCCTGTGTCTGCGCTTCTGTGTTCCTCCTCCGGATCCACCATGTGACCCTGTTCCGCGACAGAGACGTCTCTGAATGGTACCAGGAACCTTTCCTTTCCACTTTGAAGGAAACAACCTGGCAGGTAAAAGTCTCGGACATTTATGTAGCTCCTGTTGGTGTAGCTGCTGTTGTCTCTTTCGCAAAAAAAAAAAAAAAACAAAAACAAACAATCAGAATGGTATTAAATGTCTCACATTTCTCTCTGTTTGCACCCTGAGCACCAAGTGAAAGAATTGGGCGTGATGATGAAATGTTCCCTGGCAGCCACAGATTCGATTGCCACAGCAGCACTAGGTTTGTTTTTCTCCCGCTCTCTTGAAAAATATAAGATCAGTCATTCAGGATCTGATCACATAATAAATTTTGAAGTAAAATGTAATGCAATTTTCCATAAATTAGTGACATTAGGCATTCTGATGAGGCTCCTTGCTTTATAAAATTAACAATCTTCAAACATATTTCCCAGCATACCTACATTTCTTATTTAAATAGTTTCTTTATATTGTTTGGTAAGATATTCAAATTTAATATGTCATATTTCCATTAACTGTGAGCAGAAAATTATTATCATTACTAGAATTAAAGACTTTAGTTAAAATAAATTAACATCTGATATGCAATACATATAAATATTTTTAAGACGGACTATTCCCTCATAATAGAATTGATTTTAGTTTAATCAGGTTTTGCAAGATATTTTGCAGGACTGCCCACTAGACCTTTTGCTTGCTGCACCAACTATGGAGACCTGCGTTAAAGCCACCTCAGTTCTTTGAGGATATTTCTGTAACAAAACTGACTGTTTTGTTTCAGAAAAAGGGGGAGGAAAAGGGCATCACCCTTGTATGCAACAGGCAGCTGGGATACCCGATACAAAAACTGAACACATAGTCATGGGACATTCACTGAGTTTCACCATGACAGCGTTGAGACAACAAACACTTTCCAAAGTCCTGAAAGCTCCAAACATTTCATTCACACACCAAGACATAAATATGGCAGACTGTTTTTCAGAAGGAGAACCACACGTGTGTGCAGACCTGGTGGCAAAGACAGACAAGGTAACACCAGAACTTCAAGCAGCTCCTCTGCTGGGACCAGAGGTGAGACAGTTCTTTACAGATGGTTGTTGTTTCAGAAGCAACACACAAGGGTTAAGAGCCTGGAAGAGGTGGTGAGATGCCAAAAGGGGGCATCACCTGAAGAGAAAAACGTGAAACAAATGGGTGCTGGAGGGGCCCAGATGGCAGGTTAATTCTGCCTCCTGGGAAAATAGGAGAGCTGCTCCAAGAGGCTCACGGGTTGGATATGTTGGGACGAAGCAGATGATGCACAATCTTAAAGAGTGGTGGCACCTCAAATGATCCACATGGTGAAACATTTTGTGAAAAATTGTTCGGTGTGCGGACAGCTGAATCCTAAGAAAACTTTGAATCCACATCAGGGACAGTTTCCTTCAGTCACATGTCCAGGGAAAGAAATTGTGTTGGATTTTACTGACATGATAAACCCGTTGCAAGACAAAAATATTTGCTGATTTGTGTTGATGCTTTCACAGGATGGCCTGAAGCCTGGCCAGCAACAGCAGAAGATAGTGAAATCATCATAAAATGTCTAATCAATCATTACCTCCCAAGGCAAAGCAGAATGAATGAATCAAAATTTAAAACAAAATTGGCTAAGGTTTGTGCACAAACAAAATTAAATTAGGTCAATACATTACACAGAAACCAACTTGTGGTTAGACTGATTAACCGCAACAGCTCAATAATATCAAATGTCTAACTGTGTGACCTGCACAGCTGGACGACCCAGAATGTACTGAACCTGCTTCTTTGATTCCATCTGACATTTGGGGTTTTAACTGCATGCTTAATATGACTAAGTTTAAACAGCCCTCTAGATGTGACACTTTAACAGCTTTATTTCCAGTAATCAACAGCGGAGCCCGGATGGTGCCCACTATTCCAGTTAAAGATAACTAGGTCTATTTCAATTTTACAACAGGTAACCGCAGTGTGGGCCGGATCCCTGACAGTTGGTGTAACATCAAATTCCCAGGGCACTTAATAGGCTAGAGATGGGATATTTTATTTATGCAGGGGTAATAAACTACTTGAGAGAATATAGACTGGTGTGACAGGTGTCTGTGCTATGGTGAGACTTAGAGCCTGTGTCATCATGGTAGGGGAACAACAACCTCTGAATCACAGCATCTTTTCACAGGTCAAGTGCAGCGCAACTGTGGAGCTGCAACTTTCCAGATTTTAAATGTAAAAAGTCCAATCCTTTCTCGGTGTGCCTGGATGAAAATGAGGCATCTGGACACACGTAGAAACTGGTTGACATTAACAGATACTAGACAACACAATTTTGAATTAAGTTTGCAGATCTCAGTAAAACAAATTAATCCTGTTGACTTCTTAAGATTTGGCCAGTATCATTGCATTGTGTTAAGACTGAATTTTTATCTAAAACATTGATTGCCAAGTTTAAAATGTGTTTTCATTTTGTTCACTAAACATATTTCTTTTCAGATGGTAAGTTTGTATCCCTTTATGACCACTAACTACTTTCATATTTTGAACTTAAAGGGTTCACCTCTCGAGTACTAAAAGGGATCTTAACAATACTTTATTTAGGATTTTATTTGTCAGTATTATATCTAACATTTAATCATTTATCCTATTTTCATTAAGTTTTGACTTATTGAAGCTTGCATATTGACTAACATTTTATTCATTTTGCATTATTCAATTTATAGTTTACCGGCATTCACAGTATTAACCTCACATTGTATTCACAAATTTTTTTTAAAATTAATAGTAATATAAAACGGATTTCAAATGCCGGCTTCAATTTCTAATATTTATTTTAAAATTTACTCCTTTAACTCATTAATTTCATTTTATTGTGCAATTCAAACTGGTGCAACATTGATAGTGTGCTAGAAGACATTGCCTTGATTAAACTTTGTAGATCGCATTACAACTCAATACTACTGAATTCTAATGAATTTTCTAGAATAATTACATTGTACTTCTACTGAATTTTTGAAAATAACATTGATTTGCATATTTCAAATGTGCTTGTCTCTTATTCTGTGCATTGCACATGGTTTTCATCTAAAAAAAGGAATCTGAAAATTTCTTTGTTTACGTTTAAAATTTTCAAGCATCATCTAACAAATATTCATTTTAAGGTTTATCTTCTTGACTTTTGGTTTAAAAAAATCAACATTTTCACTAATGTTTATTCATTTCTCATTTTAAATTTATTTTTAAATAAAATCTAATGTTTTATTATTTTCTTCATTTTGCATTTCTTTTCAGGTATTAAATAACATTTTATTCATTTTACATTTCTGTTACCATTTATCCATAAATTTTTTAAATAATATTTATTTATTTTTTATTTATTTTTTGTTGAATGTTCTTTGTTAGCCTGTAAGAGGAACACTGTGGTTTCTACCCGCCGCCCAGGGCCAGGGGGCGCTCTGTTCGATTTTTACCCCATAAGAATGAAATGAAATGACAACAACAAACATCGTAATGGGCCCGGGGAGTTTTCCGAACAGTGGGCAGTGTTTCCTCAGGATGTGTGATGCTCCCCAAGCTGTTTGATGTTCTATTTGTGGTCTCTTAGAGACCAAAAGGGGGAGTTGTTGAGACGCTTATCCAGGGTTGCACGTGTACTCATGCACATACAGCTGTATTTCACACATAGTATGTTTCATTTATGCACAGAGAGCTTTTGGAGGAATGGAACTTGACCTTGCATGTTTCACTTTCAAACAAAAGGCTTTCAGTAGAAGTGAAACTTAAGCTGACACCATGATATCATGGCATTCCTTAGCTGACGTAGTTCATCAGACGACCAATAAGGCGTGTCTTAGATATAAAGAATGGATCGTCCGTTTTTGATCAGATGCTGTTTAATCCCGGTGTATTCACGTCACAACAAATTAGCCTGTGAGGGTAAGCGTCTCTTTCTTTTTAGCGCTAAAAAGAATAAAATAAGTAAAGTCTGATTATTTGTGTTTGACTGATTTTCTGCACGTGTGATCACATGCTTCCGATTCATCGATAATACATATAGATCAACAATAGCTAAATAGATTATACACAGCTCTACATTATGATGTCACAAGGTCCAATTATCTATACAAGCACTGATTATTAGATCAAATCAGTTCATGGATGTACCATAACCTTCTCCAGCTGAACAGAAACAAAACTGAAGTTATCTGTGCTTCTTTTTCTGTGTGTTTGCTTGTTTGTTCACTGTCTTATGTTTTTATTATGTGAAGCACATTGAACTGCCTTGTTGCTAAAATATACTATACAAATAAACTTCATTTGACTTGACTTAAATCCAGCAAACATCAAGTTTGCAACATATACTTTCAGGACTTTTTAACCTGAACATCCCATCTGAGTTGAAAAATAGACCATCTCACATGCTCCCCCTAATTCTGACACTCCCTGCGGCAACACTTGAAACTGTCACACTCTAAGATTTTTAAAATATTTTAAAAGCACTTGCAAGTTTTGTTGCTTTTGAAATTAATCTTGGCTGTATTTTTTATTCATTGTATTTTAGAGTTAGTTGTCTGCACCTTGAAAACTCTGGATCTCAACCAGCCTAACTTGTATTAATAGAAATAATATAATGATATTTATATCATTACACAAAGCTTTTTTTGCGGTAAATTTCTACAATGGTAATATTTTTTTTTCTCTGAGGAACGCAGCAGAAATGGAGCCCAGAAAGCCAGCGCTAAAGCTTCTTGCAGTCAAGATGCTTAATTGGTATTTGTGTGTATGTACGATTTAGCGCATACATATGAAGAAACATCCCATATGAGGAAAATGATGAACAATGTGAAGCACTATAAATTGCAGAGGATTGAGGATAAGCCAACATTAGCATGAGAGCAGAAGGGTGAGGGCGGAAATAAATACAGGATTATCAAAGAACTCACATACATGGGTGGAAAATAGTGGCAGGCTCATATCAGACACAATGTGACGAGTGCCACTGATACACCCCTACTAAATATATAACTCTGAATATTTAGATCTATTTTCTATACAGGGTCAACTGTATGACGGGACTAAAGAATATTTCCTGCTATGCTTCGTTGTGAATGAAAATGTGCACAATCTGGAGAACGAATAAAATCCGGTCAAACGCAGAATAAAGTGAGTGATGGATGTAAATAAAAGAGGAGGGGTAAAACATGGAGAGTGTAAAGGATGAGAGGAGGAGCAAAGGCAGCGGGGGGATATACCTCAGATTATGATTTGGTGTCAGATGCTGTAGTGACAGATAAAGAGAAGGACAGAACGAGAGACCGAGGCACAGGGAGAACAAAATAAAGACGTCCCTGTGGTTCAGCTGGACTGCAAAGATGACTGAGATGAAAAGTGTACAGTCAGTGGACGTGCAGGAGGGGAAGCTAATAAAGAAGGTCAGTGGATCTGCATGCCAATATATAACTGTGATGTGCAAAGTTCTGCCACTGATGCAGATATAAAGTCTATTCTATCAATTATAAGAAAAAAAAATCTATTTGAACATTTTTTTCCATTTTGTAAGATAGTTTTACTTTATGTTTTCTTCCTGTCTTTCTTTCGAGAGATTTTTGCTATGCTTGGTTGACACCAGTGATACTGCTCTCTAGGGTTCCATTAAGAAAAAGATTGAATCCTTCAGACGGTGGAGTTCAGCAAGCATAAAGAGGCCACCAAAGCCCAAAGCCAAGACCTTGAGTTTGTCCTCCCCTGATGGAGACCCTGAAGAACTCTGGTTGCCAGAAGGAGACAAAAGGAAGCTGCGCCCCATTGTGGCTTCCGTCTTTGGACAGGTAGGGCCATAAAATGGAAAATTGGGTCACTTCTGAGTTTATGAGCTGGTGTTTACATTGCTTGGCTGACATAAGCCGCTATCAGGCATGGACTGCTTTCAATTAATCAGATGGCCGCTGAGCATTTATACGTTACGTCTAAAAATGCACTCTGCATAGCAATTTGTGACTGTAATCTGACGAGGTCAGACATGGAAACACAGAAAATACACCTTCTTTTCAAGAATGAACTATTGCACTCGCATTAACAGATAAGCCCTTTATTGGTTGGAATAATCTGCCTTCTGATCAGCTTTTGGAGGACTTCAACTGATTTGTTTTGTCAAATGAATGAATAGGTGCATTCCCTGTTCTTTCATCATTTGGCCTTTTTTCCTATAATGTCTAAGACCAGCACTTGAGAGAAAACGTAAAGGAAACATGAGTCATTCTCAGACGACATCTCAGTGAGTTTGCTTGTTCCTTGGAGCGTTGCCTATTTAACACAATACTGGATGCTTGCTAGATCATCTTCACAGTGTTGCTGCTGCAGAACCCAGTTCTGATTTGATTTAACTTTTCTCCATACTTACTGTGGTTCCTAAGGAAGATGTAGTCTTTAGCACAGAAAAAGTTTTGGGACAGAGAGAAGTATTATCTTTAGCTGCTTCCATTCATTACCAGTTAAAATAATTATCCATTTTAAAATGATTAAAAAAAAGGTAATTATTCGAAGATGTGCAATATTTAGGGTTCAGTGAATGAACTTTGGTTTCGGTTCTAGATCCATTCAGTCCATATTCAGCTCCATCTGTGCTTCATGGTTCATCTTCCCTCAGTCAACTTGTTTGCTTATTTCTCTCCCAGCTTTGCCAGTTTGTAATCAACCACCTGCATCTTGTCAGTAATAACACTCCTCAATATTTCAGCTCCTGAATTTTCTATATTTGTTACTGGATTCTTCTGTTTCCTTGCCAAAAGGTTCTGGACCTGCTTCCCTGTGTTTCCCTCTCTTTGAGTTCTCTTTGTTATTCTTCATTAAAGATGTTCATTCAGTTCTGCACTTGGGTCCTTTATCAACCTAAACATGAAACTGGTAATTGATGGTGATCAAGAAGACTACATAGTACATGACTTCTCTCCTCAGCATTTTCAAAGTTGCATTTATGATATGAAGAACACTTCAAGCTTTGTTAAACCACAATTTCTTTTTTCTGCTGATGTTGCATATTGTGAAAGGTTTCTCTCTTTGGTCATTCAAATACTTCCACTAATCTCACTTACTGATCTAAAAGGTTTGCTGCATAGTAGAGACATAACTGGCTATATTCAGAATGAGTTTGTTCACACATTGTTAGGAGATTTTCAGTCATTGTATTCACCCATGTGTAAGAATATTGACAGGATGTAGTAATAATATACTTCTCATAATTAACTAAGCTCCAATGTGCTGATGCTGCCAGATGAACAAATCTATCAGAAGCAAGACATAATATCAGCCCCAACAGTATCAACGTGACTTTAATGGTCTTGTTTTGCTGAAGTTGTTTTTTGTGGCTGTATTTCCAATTTAAGATGAACAAAGATTTTCATTGGCCATGTATGTTCCATGCTGACATGATAAAAGTTTTTGTGCTTTGGGGTGAAAAACAGGAAATGCATGTGACAGAAATTTGACTGGAAAAGTCAGCATGAACAAGTGTCTTGTGTTATTACAGTTCAGTTTAGTGTTAATAGTGAGTTACAATGATCTTCAAAAGTTTTGCAAAATGTCTGCATAAGGTCATGTGTAGTTTGCCACGCCCTACCAGGAAAAGATTAATAATACCTAGATTTTAGGTTTCATTTTCTGTTTGTGTGCTTGTAGAAGAGTTTTAGGGCGACATACTGATTTTTGTCCACATGATTTATGTGTTTGAGTAGTAGAGGTTGTACATAGACTCTTATCACATCAAAATCCCACTTGTTGGAATACGTTTTGCACTTGAATAATTCTTTCCATCGTTATATGATTTAGGATAAAACTGAGCAACTATCTTCAAACTAGGAAAATCACCTAAAACATTTCTCATTTAATAAATTTTCCTGACTGGTGTTCTGATAATTTCTTTGTCGTTAATATGCGTTCATAAGGTTTTGCCAAATTCAATTAGTTTCTCTGTGTTCATTATTGTTATTAGGGTTCATTCCTTTGTTTTGTTTCTAACTTATTTGTTGTGTTATTCTCTCTGTGCATTTTGGTTTGCCCTCCTATTTTTGTGTTAGGCTTTTTCCCCTTTGACCCGTAGATCATTTTGTGTCTAGTTTTGCTCCCTGTGTGATACTTGTGCTTTTTGTTTCATCTTCATTCTCCTTGTTTACTCTCCTTCACAGCTATTCCACATCCCCCTGATTAAACTTATTTGGAGCCAAGATCGTTCTCTATCCTTGCCTCAGTGCATCACCTCACTGGCTGTCATCGTTCATTCTGTAGTGCTGCTTATGCTCCATGTCCCTCTTCCTGTGATTTATGTGTAAGTTTCCTCAGTTTATTTATTAGTGAAGGCCTCCTCATTTCCACCTCTGGAATTGGGTCCTTTGCAAACCCCATAATGCAATTTCCTTTAATGGGGAACATTTCAGGGTTGACCTGTAGAAAACTACCTCACCACTGCTTTTGTTTTGTCTTGATAAACATCATCCTTTGGAAACCAGAATGGGTTATTTATAGCTGTAAGCAGACACCCAGTGTGTGCGCCACCAAGTAGATGATTCATTTGTTTTGACCTTCCCTTCACAACATTTCTGAATCTGGTTATGGTGTTTCAGCTAATATCCTTCCACTCAGACAAGAAAAATCCATGGGTCTTTGGAGAAACTGGTTTCATACAGGTGTTCATCCATTTATTCATTCGTAAATAATGACTAAATTATGTCTCTATTTATTCTATTTAATGAATAAATAGAGACATGGCTGCATGTAATATTCTTACACATGAATGAATGTGTAAGAATTCATTCAAGGGATGAACGAATCCTGGTTGGAGGCTGGTAGAGATTTGTTGCTGACCAAGATGCCATTGTGTTTCTTAGAAAAGTCCTCCTTCTCTCCGAATGTCAAAAGATGGAGCAGGTGCTTTTCCCTCTTCAGAAATGAAGTAAGGTTATATTTTGATTGAATTGAAAAAAAATCCAGAAAGCAGAATGATAATGATAATAATAATAACACCATAATAATGGTTAGGATATATGAAATTACAAAAAGATACTCAATTCTTGCTGTCTGTTCATCTTTTTTAATGACCCTTTTTGCACAATGTGTTTCTGACTGATATGCAGCAAAAGTATTTTCTAAGATATTGCTTTCAGCGCGAATCCCTTGCCAGTAAACACTTAACAACCTGAACAGTCAGAAACTCTGCTGCAAACACAAAATAAGCATTTTTGCACAACAATCCTTTTTTCTTACAACACAAAAAAACATTGACTGCAAATGAATGCATATTGTTTCTTTATCCTTATTTTTATTTCCCTATAAAGGTTATATATTTGTACTTTAAGTCTGTACGCTGTCTGTGCTTTAAAACCAACGTCAAATTCCTTGTTCATTTGCTCATTCTTGGCTAATAATGCGTATTCAGAGTCTGACATGTGGTTTCAGCTTTATATTGTAAAGTATTTCTTTTCAATGCACATTTAGTCATATGTGCTGACTATTTGCAGCGAGGCTAAATTGGCAGCTCTAAGTCACAATGTTTAGTACATGCAGGGTTACTGCTAAAGCCAATAGACTCATCATTGCTGATGTGTTTGTTGCAGCCTATAGTTGGGTTTTATTTGAATAAACTCAACTTTTTCTAACAAAGATCAAGGAACTCTAAATAATCCCTGAAAGTGCAGTGATATCTTTGATGTGCTTTTCATTTCATCTGGCCAGATGGGATTTTTGTCACAGCAGACAGCATAGCAGCAAGACTAACAACAGTCTCATAGAAAACGTAAAATATTTTGTGTTTCTATATGTAGCTCTCATTCTGTATTCTGATTTGCCATCCATAGCAACAGCAACAGATGGACTGAATAATGAGAAACCGAATAAAGAAGGTTGGGTCAGGATGAGGGATGGATGGCTGAGTGTCGTAAAGAAACATAGAAGAGACTGATTGTGATGCACAGGGAGATTAGAGCTTAGAGGAAAATTTACTTCTACTGCAGAGAATAGAGTTGAACTTTCAGGAACAAGATGAGATTTTTTTAGTACAATCTGACCTCTGAAAGGCTGGCAGGTTTTTTTTTTATTTTTTTCCCCGCAAATACAGAACATAGGATTTAGTCTTTGTTGGAAGTTTCAATGTTGGTGCTGCTCTGAATATTCGGATCCTTGTTAGATACAAGCCAGCTAAACACAAGTAATATAGCAGAACATTTCGTCTACTAGATTGTAAAAATATTGTTTGTGTCTGAGCAGCGAGTGCTGACTTATCATTGTTTAATCTTTCTTAAAATTCAGATGTCCTACCCAAAACATAAACTTTGATGCTACTCTACAACTAAGATCCCAAGCAGTATGACCTCCAAAATTTTAAATCTTTTCACAATATATAGTATTTAAATTATCAGTTTTTTAATGTCACCTTTTTCCTGAGAGACTTTTTAACCCCTTTTGCTCCATAAATTGTCTTCATTTAGGTAATGTCCATCTCTTACCGTGAACAAATGCCAGGATTTTCAAGAGTTTTTTTCCTAGGTTGATTGATTTGCAAAGCATGCTAATCTGTAACACAGGGAACCATCTCCTTCTTGAACAGAGATGGCTGGACGACCTCATGTTGGTGATACTTATAATGAATAGTGTGAATACATGAATTTGGCATCTTCAAGTATCTGCTGTTTGTATCCAAACATGAACCAGACTTATGGAGGATCAACATTCTTCCTTGTATCTAGAGCGATTTCTCTTAAAAGTTCCCAGTTTTCACATGAGGAAAGTGCTGTTTCTTTAACATCCACAGATGTTCCTCCATTTAACCCAAATGCTGTGAATCCACCTATCAGAAGATCCCAAAGTCATAACATCATCACGTGGGCTTTTCCATATGATGCTTAATGGTGTAGTAGTTCTTTTTTCTAATCAATTTTTATATTTTAATAAGAAAGCAACAGATACCATATAGGAAATTTAAATCAGACCTATTAACATTTCAGTGTTTGATTTAATGTCAAATTACACATGAATCTATTTATATAGTTGATACAACTATCTGATTTCAACTGTCATATAGTTATAAATGGGTAAAGCAGTGAGAAAGAGGAACAAAGTGCCAAAAAATCTGTTACTTAATATCTAGTGCAGGGGTCTCCAGAACTAGGCTGTGGGAACCAGTGTCCTGTAACATTTAAACATTTATCTGCTTCAATGCACCTGTGTCAAATAATGAGCTCATTAGCAAGACTCTGGGAAACCTGACTCCACCCTCAGGAGGGGATTCAGTTATTTTATTCAGCTGTGTTGGACCAGGGACATGTCTAAACGTTGCCTGACACCGGCACCTCGAGGCTTGGATTTGAAGTCCCCTGATCTAGTTTAACCAGTCCAAATGTCTCTTTCCATTTGGACTGCAATAAAAAAAATCTGATAGTGTGGAAATTCTCAGCTTAAACAATGCCAACATAAAATGGAGCCATATGCTTAACTTTGATTCGACAACTCAGTGTTAAAAATAAAGGGGAGAACTCAACAAAACCAAAATGTTCCCATAAAAGAAAAATTATTTACGTGTGGAAACACGTTTTGCTCAGTAGGCTTAGTAGTTAACATACCGGTTTTTAATGTTGTTGTGGTTGTTGTTGAAAATGCAGAAAATACAAAGAGGGCAAGAGTACAAAAACAAGAACAGATTTTGTGGACAGATTTAAAAGTGGGTTAGTTGATGGACCATTATAACTGTGACACTGTGCAGCAACAGTTGGACTCTACGCTCATGGATATAGAGATAAAGAACATGCAGTTCTGACTTCTCTGTGACATTTTGCCTACATTTATCCCCTGGTGGCATCGTTTGAACAGAATCGCTAATCCATAGGAACTCCAGGACCTGAAAAAGGGAATTCACATATAACTTTTACGTCACATGGAAAAGCATCAGAGAAAATCAGAACAGGTGCAAATGGCATTATTCTCTTTCAACAGCGAGTAGGTGTTTGAGAATGAGAGCGGGGAATGTGGGACATTTAGCACAGCCTTGTCTGGTGGCAGGATGAAAAAAGTATGTCAGGTCTTTTAATGACTGCATCAGGACCTTTTTCTTCTTATGGCATCCCGCTGTTCCCATACAAATTATATGATGGTTTCTTTGTTCTTGTTCATTTAATAGCAGTTCATATATAGTACAGTATTTAAATTAAAATGTTACATTCTTTCTCTGTTTTCAATTTAAAAAAATGGTAATTGAATAGAATATATTTAAAATAAGAAACCACAATAGTAAAAACAATTAAATTGATCTGAAGGGAATGCAAAAATTGTGGTGGAAACTTTTCTGTCTATTGGAAAAATGACAAAGAATCCTATTTAATTCCTTAAAAGTAATAGTTGTGAACAGCTTTCTAAATAACCACTTCTGTGTTTACATTACTTTATTGTAGGGGTTTCCAAGAGTGCAACCAAGGGGCCTTTTTTTACTCAGACTGATTTTGTGCAGCCCTGGACTAAATAAATAAACCTGGTTTACCAACTCAGATGGTTGATTGAGACACACAGGACAAAAGAAAATGGTGCATAGTTGTTGTTGTTTTTTTTACTGATCTTAAAATGAAAAATGAAAGGTGTAACACAGTTTTCATCTTTTATCAGTTGTTTTTTTTTCTACAAACATGTAGTGACTTTTGCTAAATTTATTGAACTTGGTTAAAGAATGCTCCATGTTGCAGAAAATACCTAAAAATGGTTTATATCTTCATTGATTTATAGTAATTTGTTCAACTGAAATCAAACGTTTGAAGTATGGAAATTAGAAAATGTAAAGCAAAAGCTTTTGTTTTAACTGCCACACATGATGTGGCCCAATCTCTGCATTGCTGCAATAACCTCTGTCAGGAAAAAAACCCTGCAAACTAACGTCACAGCCATTTCAATTTAGTTAAAAAGAGCCTGGCCAAACTTTCAAATCTCTAGATTAGCATTTAACTTCTATTTTGTTTGGTGTTGGGAGGGATTAAATAACTTTTTTCCTACAATGACTAAATTTAAAACTTTGTTTTATTTGAGTAAAATACCCAATGTGGCCCTTAGCTTTTGCCACAAGCATTTCCATCTAATGTATTTTATGTTTTATCTTGAGAACAAAAAAAAACTTTGACTTTGAAATGGGTTTAGAAGCTAATATCTAGCTTGCTCATATGGAGTCCAGGGATTTCTGAATCTTATCTACTAAAAACATCTTCTATCATACAGCTAAAACACATCTTTGAAAAGTTATTTAGGGGTTTTTGACATTCAGAAGTAGTCAAAAGGACTTTAAAGTTTGTTACAGTGTGTAATATAGAGACTTATCTCAGATGATAATTATCTGTGAACTTCTTAAAAAGACTGAAGTTGTTGCAAAGGGTAGTTTCAGTAAATGTATACTGGTGTTTTTGACTGTAAAAAATCAAAGGGAAATAATCATCACTATCAGGACTGTAATAATAGTGCTAAAAACCTATTTACAGCTAAATAATGTGAAAGATTTACTAATGTTTGAGAAATGTTTTGTCAAAGAAAGAAACTTGTTCCAAATGCCAGCACATCTACGCAGGTATTTTTGTCTTCTATCTTTCTGTCTAATGAGTTATATCCTCCAAAATTATGGCATTTCATTGATCCTTATCAAAAGATCCATTATTTTTTTGTTATTTTGATTTAGGTGGTAAAAAAAAATCTGCTTATATATGCTCCCTACTGATCATGACATTCTTATGATTATGAATTGCTAACAGGAGCTGCTATCTTAGAAAAATTAAAATGGAAGTCTAATCTTCTGCTTCAATGAAATATTAAATACTTAAGATTCAGAGAAAATCACAGAAGGGTCAAGAGAGCGTGCAAATAAGACACAGAAATAAAAGCAGATTATTATATTCTGTGTGATTGTCTCTGAGAGTGCTTTCTCTTTTATTCCATGGGTGTTACTGTATCACAACTGGTTGATGCAAAATAGCTTTAAAGTCTGGCAAAACAGGCAGCTGTTCCTCATCCGTGATATTGTTGGTCCTGGATAGATTTAGATGAATGGCGAATAGACAAAAGGTAAATAAAGCAATAGGATATTTTTGCTACAAGCAATGTTTGGTTTTCTCCTCTTGGATAAATTCTCTTATGTTCCAAAGGAGGTGAGATAAAATGAACGTAATATGACTTTGTTCAGTTCTGCTGTTGCAGATTTGGCTTTTGAAATCAGTGGTCTAAAAGTCATTGGAGAAAGACTTACAGTAGGCATTATACATATTCTGATAAGTAAATCAACGATGTAGAAAAAGAAGGTCAGGAACATCCCAGTCTTTTTTTCTGTTTAAGAAAGTGGGCTGCCATCATGGACTGAGGATGTTTTTAGGAGCTCTTTGAGGATCACACACATCATATGTGGAGGAGGCAGAATCTGACAATTCAGAGTGAAACACATTCATCACCATGGTGTAAGATCATAGTGTAGCAGGGCACCCTATGAGATCTAAATATTGCTGAACTGTCATGGGTGACACACTTTTCCAGTTTTTGGAGAACTCAGCCAACACCTGTGGAATACCAAATTAAAATTAATGCTGATATTTTTCAAAAAGTGAATCCAAGAGTGTGTATTCCCATTGGACTGTTGAGGGGGTTGTTGGAGTTTTTTATGTTATAATATATTAGGGGGCACCTGGCCAGACCCCCAGATTTAATTGGATTTTATTCTGGATCAGTGAGAGACAATTTATAGAAAAGTAGAGTAATGACAACAATGTTCTGGACAACACATTTAGGTACTGTTATAAAAATGCCACAGCTTTATATTTAGTTGCTTTATAAAGTTGCACAATTAACCTTATAACAGGGTGATTAATGAACTATTCTACAAATGTGTGTTAATGTGTCAGTGTGCAGATACACAGACAGATGATATCAGTCACAGGGTTTGACCTTAGCCACAGTGCAGCTACTAGCATTGGGTATCATGTAAATCCCCACTCTTGGAAGTTGTCCACATTGTTTTTCAGCACCTCAGTACTGGATTTTCCTGTTAGAAAATCTTCTGGCCATGTTTTTTGGGCATCTGCTTTGCTCTCTGTTGTTGAGGGATGAAGCGCAAACTGTCACCCAGCTGCTATGCTTGGCGTTTAATGACTGAGAGACATGAAGTTAACTAGACTGGCAAATTAGGCAAGATTTTTTTTTACATTCAGTAAAAAGGTTAAGCTGCATAATTTTTGTGATGCTTGATTTTGGGGCATGTTTTTATTACTTGCCCCCTAGTTTGATGTCAAACTCAGCTTTGTATGTGAACCCAGTCATGCTGTTTATGATTTTCACACAATTTTCTTCAAATCATCAAGAAATATTTATATAAAAAGAATAATATAATGTGTAACTAAAAATATATAATGTATATATTTTTTCTCCACTAAAAGATATGCTATCTGTCTGTGTGGAATTATAATATGACCATAAAAAATATTAAATACTTTACTGCTTAGAGACTAATATAAATACATATATAAAATAACTAAACTTGTGACATGCTTAACCTCACACTCACAGTTACAATGTTAATCTTTTTTGTTTTTCACTTCTGCTTATTGTCCAAAAATAGAAAATGTAGCAGCAACATTTCAAATGCTTCCTCTATGGTGTGCTGTGGAGGAAGGTATGATGCTGACGTATAGTGGCCACTTATGAGCATTACAACTCTTAAACTGTTTCTCCATCATTGTCTCGTATTTTCCACAGCCTGCTGGTGAAACAATGACAATTTAAATTGTACAAAAGTTCATAAATAAATATAAATGTATGCAGCTTCTTATTTAAATTAGAAATTGGGTGGAGATGAAGATTGTCCATTTCCACTGATCTTGAGACAGGAGATGATGAACAATTATTGTGTGGATGGAATAAAATCTAGCTCAACTTTTATTCCCTCTCAAATTGAACTTTATTTTGTATTAAACAACATACAGCTCATGGATGTAAACCAAATGTTCTTCTGCCAAGACACTTCCTTCTGCTCTTCAAGGTGCTTATAATATTTTAGTACAATATCACAAATGTTGATGACAGCAATGGTTACAGTGCAACTAAAACTATTGCTTCACAAAACATATAATCTACCTGAATAATCATGATACTTATTTAGAAAAATATAAAGGATGAACATGCAAAATGTAATAGAAGGAGTGAACAATAAATGTATGGTGCTTGTCAAAGAAAAGCGTGAGCATGAGAGCGCTGAAGACTAGATTTAGAAAAGGACAAAAAAAAGTGTAATTTTTCCTAAACCGTCCAGCGAGGATTAGAGCTGCAGCCTTATTCATGTGTTAATCTCTGGCATGCAAACAGCGCAGCAGGAGTTGTGCTAAAACAGACACCCACACAAATACACACAACACTGGATTAAAAGCTCTTAGTGTTGGTAGATGGGGATTAAAAAAATAACTATAAATATTGGATATCTGAAGATCAATTTTTATATATTTACCATCAGCAGGACTGATTGAGAAAAAGGAAACAAACATCCCTTTTGTTTGCAGAATAAGGTGAAGGATGAAGACACATAGAAATAAAGAAAAAGAGTGAAAGTTTCTGACTATGTACATATGAGCACAAATGTAAATATTGACAATATTTTTCACACAGAGACCAAAAATGTATTCACATGAAGCCTTAAAATACTTTAATAAAGACACACATATAATCAAAAGCAGGTCTTGAAAATTCTCCTGGCACTCATAAATCACAGGGAGGTTTAGTGGCTGAAAACCTGACAAAAACCAAAATGGATCCGACAGCAGTAAAACAACTAACGCACAGAGATGGCACTTTAATTGTTGTTTACCTGTCTTGTTAAGATGATCCATGCTTGCATTACAAATGCACCAGACGGTGGTGCTGTTGACAACAGTAGCAACTACCAGAGGCTTCACAAAATAAACAGACGGGATGTGAATTAAGCAGCAGCTACTGGGGAGGGGAGAAATCTGGTTCACTCTACCTGAAAGTTTCCAAAAATTATATAAATCAGTCAGCAGGAAAAAAAACTGTATGAAAGCAAAACAAAATTGTAAGCTTAATCATATTAGATTTGTAAAATCAATAACAGCGTAAAACATTCTGCATTAAAAAGCTCAACTTATAACAGATTTTGAATTCTTATAGAAGTGCTTAACTTTTTCACATTACTTAATGTTACAACTCTTTACTTTTTTTATTATCGTTAGGATTTAATGTGGTAGACCAACACAAAGTAGTACACGACTGCCAAGTGTAAGAACAAGGACAAATGTTTTTCAATTATTTTCAAAAGACTTTGCTGAAAGTGGGACTTCTTCTTGGTCCGTTTGGGTCATTATATCACCGTTCCACCTTTTATTGGTCTAACGATGCATGTCTCTATCAGATTTGCACAGACTAAAACTTTCAGCCACACCTTTTTGGAAAAATACCCCAAACTCAGTCATGTTCAGTTTCATCAGATGCTCAAAATGCTCTGGACTCTATTTGAGAAGCTCCAGGTGTGGGAATCCATGACATGCCCTCCTAGGTTTTTTCTTTTGTTTATTTGTTTTTTATTTTTTCATTTTTTGTTAGTTTTCTAAACATTAAAAAAATATATACCGTACAACGTTTTTTTTTTAAACTTTAGAATCATGCAATACTTTGTATTAGGATAATCCCAATAGATTCATTTAAGGTTCATGTTATAATGAGAGAAATATGGGAATATTTTTACAGGTCATTATATTCAGCTATTCTACCTTTTGCCTAATTCAACTAATCCATTAATAAGTTTATTGAGTAAAAAAGGATGTCATTATGATTTTTATTTCCAAAACATCATCTTGAATAATCATAATTCAAGATTGTATACATTTCAGACATTTCTTCAGTATTCATAGAGACTAACAATATTGCAAACACATATTTCTTCTATTCACAACCCCATCACTCCCATCGCCTGACAGCATAGCTCTTTTTCTCTAATCTGAAATTCCAGGGATTAAACCAGCGGCCAACTCTCCATCCATAATTCCTCCATCCCCTCCCCCTTTTTCTCCTGCAGATTTACACATACACTGATTCAAACACACACACACCCTTAGACTTCTGCCAGACTGGTCATTTTTAGAGCATAAATATGAAGCTGGTGTGATGGATGATGGACGATGGATGAGATGAATTAGATTTAGTTGAACCAAATTCAAGAAATGATCTGTGAAGATAAACAAGAGCGTGTGTGAGTGTGTGTCTGTAAGAGGGAGGGAGAGAGAGAAAAATGGTCAAGTCCTGCAATCACAGCCAGAGTCTGGCAGGAGCAGCATGTTTCAGCCCAGATATGACCCAGTGTTCCTGACCCACCCCGTCAATCTCTCTCATCCTGCTTTCTATACCGTCACACCAAACGTTTTAAAGCTCGGGAGTTTAGGATTTAGCATGGCATCACACACCTGCTTTACGTCTCAGTGGACCAATAGGATCTGGGACACGTGAACTGAGAGGAGTCGCCTTCAGTGACAGCAGCGTAGTCGGACTCACTTTCTTTCCTCTTGAAAGGAGCTGCCCCCTCTCAACTTGGGATGCACTGGATCTAGCATGGATTTTCCTCTTTTATGGGACTTTTGAGCAGCAAAGAGGGGTGAAGGAAAAAGAGAAGAAGAAGTCTTGGATAAGTGTTGCAACCACCAAGGAAGAAAGGGGTGGGGGTGGGAGGAGGCCGGTGGGGGAGGGTGATGGGAAACGTCAACAAGACTTCTAACAAGGACAGTAACAGGAAAAAGGTAAGTATGCATTAGCATGAAATTAGATAAAGAAACAGTTTCACATCTTGTTAGATTTTGTGTCACAGATTAATACACAACAGTGCACAATAATGAGAAAAATCATGCATGGTTTTCAAGTTGTTGTTTTTTAAGTGAACATAGTGGGTGTTTGTATCCAACGCCCTTGAGTCAGTACTCTTAAGAACCATCCTTTGGAGTTTTGCAGCTGCAAGTCTTTTGGGGTTTTTCCCTCTAGGATTCCACATCTACAGACTGAAAGTTTTCCTAGTCTTTCAGGAAAAGATTCATTTTGATGAGTCATTTGATTTGGTCCTTCTAAAACACTGATCTTAACCAGGCCATCTTTTGTAACAACCCTAATTCTGTAGCTTTAGGGTCGTTGACCTGTTTGGACCTTTGAACCGGTCTCAAGTCATTTCCAACCTCTAGCACGTTTTCTTCCTGCACTGACCAGATTACCCACAACATAACTCCACCACCACCATGTGTCACAATGGGAATTGGATGTTCAGTGTGATCTGTGCTGGTAGTTTTAAAAAATATAAATAATTTTCTATGTAGATAAAAAACTTTTTTATTTATATATTTTTTATCTGATCAGGACACGTTTTGTCTTAATTTCATTGTGTCCTTCCTTAACATAAATCACTCTGATTCAGCACTTTGTAGTTACCATGGGCCTCTTGGCTTCTTCTTTCAAAAAGACCCTCCTTGTCTAGCTTCTCTGTTTACACCAAGAGTTATTTTTTGCTGAGAGTTGCAGTTTAATATTCCTTCCACTTTTGGATGATGGGTTGAATAGTGCTTTGTGAGATGTTCAAAGCTTAGAATATTACTAATGTTGTCTTTATATTGCTTTCTTTTATCTATCTTTATTTGTTTTTTTACAAAACCTTGGCGACTTTCACAAAGCTTGTGGATTTATAGTGATTATAATACTAGCAGTTCAGCTGAGTTTCTTATTTTAATGGTACAAATATTAATATTAATGAATATTTGCATGTAAATTTATAAGATAATAGTTAAGTGCCAAATTTCCATCTGTAGTCCCACTGGCAGGTTACAAAATAAACGAAAATAATAATAACGGAAAAGAAAAGACAAATATAGTACTAGTAATTAAAAGGTATTTGACAGACCATATTACCTAATGGTACTTTTCTAAATACAGTCATATTGACATTTTTGACTTTCCAGGAGCCAGATTTTAAAATATTTTCTACAGGCACAGAAGTACAGTCAGACTCTGTTTGCTGGTTAGATGACAGTTCTTGAAAGATATTAATTGGTTATGGTTTTATTTATTTAGGGATATTAGAAAAGTGTTGTCTCCTAGTGTAGAAAAACTGAAAACCATATGTGATTTTAGTTGTTCAAAATAAACAAAGATTTCATTCCATGTGCTATTTGTGTTGATCTATCACACAAAATCCCAGTAAAATACTTGGAAGTTTGTTATTTTTTGTAAAAAAAAATTGGCATGAAATACCCATTCTGCTTGATTTACATACAAGACACTCTATCAAAGTAAGATTTAACAGATAAAGAAACTGACAATTTTAGTCATTTGTTGTCCTGTGGAATCCAAAACACATTGTAAAAGTAAATAAATGACATCGTATGTTCGGAATAGAATATCATAATGTTAATCCAACTGGTTCCTTTTGTCCAAGGGGGCTTCGTCCGTACAGCAAAGTGACACAGCGTTAGCCACGGCCATGCTAGGTTCCCTGGGTGGTGCGGGGGAGGTGGACACAGAGGAGGAGGAGGATGAGGAGGAAGGAGTGAGCAGGCGGGAATTTGATGACCCCCTATGCACTCTGGTTAAGAACTGCAACATGCTGCACAACATAGTGGGGCCTGCTTGTATCTTCCTCAGACAGGGCTTCGCTCAAAGCCAACTTGTATGTATGACGCTCACCTGCACAAGAGTTTACACCCACTCAGTCACAACTTTACAGCAAGCATCTCACTCTGATCCACTCGTTTACACTCTTTGACCCAACTACACTGGACAAGGTTGAGTCAATGCAATCTGCTGAGTCATCTTTACAATTAAAATCACCTTCAGTACCGATCCATACCCCTCCTATGTTCCAACAGAATAATTGTGTTAGCACATCGTAAATTAAATTTTTTTAACTTCACACTGAACTTGACAAATGTTTAAAATCCAATTTAAACAAATCCAATTGTTTCTGTTAGAAAACATTTGTTAAATTTATTGTTCAATCACATCACATGGAAAAGATTGATGCACTTTTCTGACCATTTCAAAATTTCTCAGCAGTTTTAAGAAGCAGAAATGCCTGTATATCATAATTTGCTCTTGCAAGCAGATGCAGAATCTGTAATTATTGGCGTCTGTGGTAAAGTTGAGTTTTTTGTTGTTGTTGTTGTTATTTATTCTCTTTTTTTAAGCATTTCAAAGTGAAAATTATCTTTTAATGAGTAATTGGTCACTCCTTATTGTCCTAGGGGCATGAATAGGAATTGACAATAAATGCAAGTTTCTCTAAAATACAAAAGACAAAAGAAAGTTTTATTCCTGTAAAATATTCACAAGTATCAAATTTTTTTTTCAGTACCACAGCTACTTGTGTAAACCTGCACATATCTGCAGTCAGAGCAATAATAAAACACTTTTGAAACAACTTGAACTGTCACCATCAAAGCTGAAGAAGGAGTGATGTTTATGTTGCCACTGCGATGAACAGGATGCTTAAATGAAGTAGGCAAAAATCTAAGAAATTCTGTAAACTGCAACAAAAACTTGTGTTCACCAAATCTCATGTCAACAATTTATTCTGCTGCTTTACCTCTTTACTTGTAGAGTCTGCTGTATGACCTAAATATGTGCTAAAAGATTATGCATAAAATCCTTTGTGACAGATTTCAGCCATGTTAAGATTTACAACCAACTTTCATAGCAAACACATTTCAACTGTTTTGCTACTAGTTCAGGACAGAAACATGCACAGACACAGATGCAGCTATTTTTATGTTACAAACTTTCAAGTTGAACTGATTTAACCTTGTAAAATAAAAAAAGGCTCCTAATCTTCTCCATGGGAGAAGGAAAATAATGGAATCCCTAGACAGAGAACAGAGGGTTTTTAATCTTTTTGATCTTTTCATAAAAACAAAATTGCGAACAGCATCTGCAAAACCTGCTGTTGACATTTTTATTTTACTTTCCGCTCTTGTCATTTTGGGATGTAAAGTAGGGTCTGACTTTAAATTAACTGGTAAAGCTTCTGGGTTTTATGCACAGTGTGGGAATTTGTTTCAGACGTGACCAGTGGAACAAGACTGAAGGAGGCATGGTCCAAATATTACATCATCCATAAAGTCACTGCAGAAAAGTGTCTAACATGTTCATTTAACCTTCTCAAGTATATTGATCTGAAAACAAAAGTTGACCAAGCAGCAGTTCAGCTGCAAATGAAAATAAGCTGCAGATAGGAAAATGATAAACCGATAAGCCTTCACGATTTGTAATACAATTTACAGCTGTAATCTCCCTGCTGCTGTAGTGTCCCCTGTTTTCTCTAATCCAAGCCTGTATTATTTCTGCTGCTGCTGATGTCATGACCTCGCAGAACAAGCAGTCAAGAGACTTATCCTTCCATAACCTTCAACTAATGCCAAAAACCAAGGCAGTTGCAAGTGGAACTGTTCTTTTGTCATCCGTCCATCATTTTTTTGCCATTATTTAATGTGAATAAATAATGGCATTGTGTCTTATTCTGCAATAAAGTGCTTGAACGGTCTGGATTTCACAGAGTTCCCTTTTATTTTGAAGCGCACACACACAGAGGAAAAAAACTTTTTTCAGTTTTAATGCACTAAGAATGCCTGTTATACAATTCAGATGCTTAACCTGGAGCATATTTATGACACACTTTCTCCACAGCTGGACATAGAAAGTCTGTTTAGTCAGACCAAAAAGCACATAATCCTGTTATAGAGTTTCAGCTCACGCTGACAGACGGTGAAAGGTAAAAAAATGCTTGAGAGAATCTGGAGAGGTGAAAGGGTAACATTAAAACAGTGCTGTCAGTGATGTGAATGTTATGTCAGAGAGTAATGTTAATGGACTCTTTTTGTTTTTGTTTTTCATTGTCTGTCTCCGACTCACACCAACACAGGACAGAGACCTACGACCAGAGGAAATGGAAGGTACTGAAATATCAGCAACTCCACTGCCAACTGCTGAAGTCTGAACTTTATATTGCACAACTTGAAATTCTAACGTTGCACCTACTGAGCTGAATGTGAACAATGTTTTATTTTAGCAAAATATCTCAGTTGCATACATATTCACAAATCTTCTCAGGTCCACCAATGTTAGCTTCTGAGAGCAACGTGCTTCTGAGATCAGATACTTCACTAAATGTCCTCTTCCATAATCTAAAGAAAAACTCTGTTTCACACTCATGTACAGCAGCAATAAATCTTCAACTTAGCAATTTCCTTTTTTTATCACTCAAATTGGTCTCTACCTGCAGAACTGCGTGAAGCCTTCAGAGAGTTTGACAAAGATAAAGATGGCTTCATCAGCTATAAGGACCTGGGAGAGTGCATGAGGACTATGGGATACATGCCGACTGAAATGGAACTTATTGAGCTCAGCCAGCAGATCTGTGAGTCTTCATAACACTAATGCAGTCAATTTAAGATGTTTTCCACAAACAGTACAGAAAAGGTAAACAAAGTTCGACCCACTACCATGGAGCTGTTGCCAAAATTAGCAGAATTTCCACTTCTATGATTTCATGTGAAACATCACACAGTATGCTTTGAAAAGCAAGTAATATAATATTTTATTTCACAGGTGGTGGCAGAGTGGACTTTGAAGACTTTGTGGAACTGATGGGCCCCAAAATGCTTGCTGAGACTGCAGACATGATTGGAGTAAAAGAGTTAAGGGATGCCTTCAGAGAGGTTAGCAGCATATTACTAAACGTTAAAGCTCTTTTTCTTTAAATAAGATTTTTAATTTCAAAACTATTTTACTTTTAAGTTCGACTCGGACGGTGATGGTCAGATTAGCCTTGGGGAACTAAGAGAAGCTATGAAGAAACTGATGGGAGAACAGCTGAACCACCGTGAGATTGATGAGATCCTGCGAGACGTGGACCTCAACGGAGACGGAGAGGTGGACTTTGAAGGTAAAATATTCTAAAGCTTAAACACTGCAGTGGACCCACACCTATTTACAGTTCAGTATTCAGAGATACACCTATTCACAGATTTTTCTGTGACACCAAATTATTTCCAGAAAAACCCTTTTTGTGGATTTTCAATAGAAAAGGCAGCTTGAGAGGCTGAAAAAAACTGGGCACAATGCTACTAGACATGCTATTGGCTGGCATTTACAAAGCCATCAATCCGGGAGCGCCATTCATTTTTCTTGATACTGATTGGCTCTTTCCCAAAGAGTGGAAGTAGGGAAGACTGTAGATGTTACCTTCTGCAGTAGTGCTTAGGCAGTTTTTACTGTTGATATGAATGAATATCAAGCTACAGTACATCTTGGTTCACAGTCACAGGCCATTTTGGAGGGGACTCAAATATTTGCTGACTTTATCTATTCATGGACAGTTCTGGCCTGTAACCTGCATGTAAAATGTCATAAGCTAAGTCAGGCTGTTCTAAATTTTCTCACTGATGTTGAGCATCACTCTGACACAGCAAATATATCACACATGATCCACTGCAAAAAAAAAATCATTCACAGTTCAGTCCAAGATGGTCAATTAGGAGGAAGGAAATTAACATGAGCGTTACTTCACAAAAGTAATCACCCTCTCCCTGACACAGCAGAATGATTTGAATTAGACATTCTTCATTCTAATATGCATACACTTTTGTGTGTACAATGCAGTATGTGCATCAGAATCTATACATATACTGCATTGAGGTGACAAAGCCTGACGTTCCACTAAGCTATTTTGATTTCTTCAGATTTGGACCCACATTAGATGTGTTTATTGATATGCAAGTACATATGAAACAATATATAGGGCATGAAATTAAATACTGTACAGTTGTGGATTTTAGAAGGCAAAGAGCAACCAAAATTGTGGAAATCTTTTCTGCTAATGTGAGCACGCAACGCTGTGTTCTTGATTAGCTGAAGGTTTTCAGAACATTGTTGACTCACTCTGATGAAATACAATGACAAAGTTTTTCACCTTTCCACAGAATTTGTGCGAATGATGTCTCGCTGAATCTCCTTCGAGCCTCAGCTTACTGCACTGAAACCAACGTGAACCAGACTGCACACTGTTAAGTCTTCTCATATGTTCAATAATCTTGGTCTCTGTACTTTTTCACTTGCCTCTCAGGTAGACCCATTAGTTTATTTATCCATTGTAAAAATGTATTACAGTATGTGCATAATAGCGGGTTGTAGATCAATGACTCCAAGGCTTATTAAAAAATAATTAACAGTAATTTCACATTAATGAAGGTTAAATGTTTTAAATAATTTTGTGTAAATGTCTGACAATGTGACAACAAGTCACATTGAAACTTTATTTAGACATATTAATATATTTTTCTGCTTATTTTTACAATTTGCCAGATGCAGTTGTGTACATTTTCAGATGAATATTTAACTTTAATCTCAAGGTAAATGTAACATTGAAATAAACGTGAACATTTACTATTTAAATATTAATAAACATAACTTAACCTAATTATTGCCAGCCTGTTGTCAGCTGTCATCTTTTCCCATTTCATCTGATTCTGGTCCATCAGATTCTGCTGGTAATCTCCAAAGTTTTTCGAATGTCCTAGGTTCACTGTATTACCAGTTATGATTTTTCTTTTCTATTTTCATGGTTAGATTTGTTGTTTTTTTGTTGTTGTTTTTTTTCTTCTTTGAATGATGTAAAGCACTTATTCCTGCATTTGAAATACCGGAAGCTTAGCAACTTATTATGCATCATAGAGATTTCCAGTATCTTTCTATCCTCTTTGCAAAATCTATCAGATAACCTCTCAGGGAATTTGCTTAGGTCCGTTAGCAGGCAACGTTTTAAAGTTGCCTGCTGTGTGCAGTCTTACTGTAGTTGGAGCTATAAGAAGCCATTGGTGGAGTTCCTCTCCAAACAGAAGGAAGGTGTCAGATGCAGGTGCTTGAGTCAAAGCTTACTACATCTGTAAGCTTTGACGCCTTTATCTGAAGATCCCTCTAGATCGTCACATTGAACTGTTCTAGCAATGCCTCATCCCTTTTCTTTTGATCAGAAGCAGGCATTCCTGTCATGCGAACTTGAACAAAATGGCACGATGGCTTCTTGTCCTCAACTTTTTATCCATTGCATTAAGAGCATCCAGAGCATTAAGTACCATTCTCAAGAACTCCACAAGGAAGGTACCAGCTGAATTTGACAAGCCCCTCTGGAATTCTTTGTGGCACATCTCCACACTCCAAAGCAGAATGGTAAAATATGTCATGGTACTGCTCTGTGTTACTTAGCAGTTTGTTTAACATCTCAGACTTGGATAGAAAGTGCTTTCCCAGCCTGGCAAATGATACAAGAGGCATTTCAGAGAACACAAGTCTCCTCACTGCCTCTTCTTCTGAATGCTTGCTGCAAGGGTGTGAAATTTTGGACAATTTCACGCATAGACCACAGCATCATGGTTAGCTCTCTTGTTTCAATGTTTGGCAGCAGGAGTGTGACTGCAAACTGGCACACCATTTTACCAACCATATTCTGCTGAAGGAACTTGTCTGAACAGAGAAACAATCCAGTTATCAAATCTAGAGGGTTGATAATATTCTTCTTGTCCATCTCCAGATCACTAGATACACATTTTACACTTCTAGCATTTGTGTCACACATTAAAAGTCTCCTCAGAAAGGCTTCAGTAGGGGATTCTGTTGTTTTGATGTTGATCTCTGATGTGTCATGCTGAATAATTTGGAGGATGTTGCTAATTTTTACCTTGGTGTCATACTTGTCTTCAAGCCCAAACTTTGTCAATACTTCTCTGAGGCCACGCTCTGTCGAACAAGACAAGAGCATGTGACGGTAATCAGGAATTGATGTGGGATTCCTTCCATGTTTTCTCCTTTGCTCCAAGTTAAAGACAGAGTCGTGGATTCAAAACAATCTTTTGTCAAATCAAATTTCAAGGAGGTTGCACGGCTGCGAGAAGGAAGACAATGAAAAAAGGTTTGTTAAACCATTAATTTATTGGATTTAATAATGAACCCAATAAAACATGCTTTTACCTGCTTTTACCTGTAGACACACATCCTGTCACCATTTACTTAAATTGCCACCTTCATCTTCTGTGGCCACACTGAAGAACTGAAGGTTGTTTATTTCCACTTTATTCAGGTCTTTGATAACTAACAAACCTTCTACCTCTGTTAAAGAGCTCCATTTAACTCTGAACTTCTTAGATCCGCTTAGTTCCAACGCAACAGAGTTTGGTTTCACTGTTATGAACTTGATCTCACCAGGAGGGGGCACCACTGGCCAACAAAAAAAAGTAGACCAACTTAGAATTTGCCACTAATCACAGGACATCCTGATGTTATAAAACAAGATTTGGTGTGATACGACACAGCAAATATTGCAGGAAAGAACCCACTCTGAAAACTCTCTGCATCTGCCTGCAGAACACTGTTTGAGTGGTAATTATTAAAGTAGACAAATTAAGGTATTTTGCAGCAGTAACTGAACAGAGCTTTACATGTTTGTTTGTTTTTTCCATGAAAATGGAACACACACTTTATTTAATTTGATCACCTTCCAGTATCATTATTACAGTGTTACATCATTTCCCACTACACCAGGTGTTTCACAGGTCTGGGGAAAGGTCAGTGACAGTTATGTAACTAAGGGATTATAACATCAGAAAAATGAACAAGCAACAAAACAGCTTGAAGCAATATCACATTAAGGACCTTTAAAATATATTTACCCTATTAATCAGATGTGATCAAAGCAGATTTCAATCATAATTTGTGTCTCTGCTATTTGTTAATTTTAGAGTAACTTTTACTTTTGTTTTGGACCTATTTACACACACGTTTTGTCCAAAACAGATATTTGACATCAAGACAATATTCACAAAAAAAAAAATAAAGAAGAATCAAAAGCTGGTAAACAACTTGTATCATGCTGCCCAAGGTCCTCACCAACATCCACCTGTTAGAAAAGAGCATTATTAGTGAAGATCCAGCAAAACAATGTTTTCCTAGTTTTCATCTCATGGTTACCTGAATCTTCTGTGAAATGATGTCATGTCTTTTGTGGTTTCCTTCCACACAAATGCTGCAAATGTGCATGTGATCAGTTGTGCAGTAAAAATCTTTGGACTTCTGATGCAGACAGCTTCTATCTTGGATGTCACTGCCGATGTCTTTGCTAATGTGTTTGTGCAACTGTGTGCCATGTTGACGAGCGTGGGGCTCACAGAAGAAGTCGTTGCAGGTCTGACAAATCTTCACAGTTGCCTTATGGTTGCAAATGTTACCCATCAACTCCCCATGGCTGAGAGGAGTAAAGAAAAGCAGGTAATTACAAAAGTAAAGAATGGTTGAATTATATTTGTAAAGTGTAATCATCCCATAAATGGATGATCTAAGTTGTCATAAACTAATCAGAAATGCTAATTTTAGTTTGCTGAGTCAGATCAAGGTCTTTAATGACATATTGAGAACTCAGTGGGCTCCCTTGTTGGCAGTTTGATAGAATGTGGATGGATTTAAACGTAAGGAAAACTTCTCTGTTGAGGCTGTGTTGGTTTATTATCATTGTGACAGGATATCAGGATCCTTGATGGAGCCAAGAGAAAAAGTGTTTGAATGACAGCAACTTCTACATATGGGTTAGATATCCTGAATTTGAAGAATAACTGGCCATGCTGGCTTCATGCCCATTACAGCACTCAAGGTAAACTTTTCCAACACATAGAGTTTGATTAGAGTAGTTCCAATAGCTGATTGGTCAATTCAAAAATTATACATAAATACATTAAGCACATCAAGGATAATTAAACTATGTCAAAATTATAATTTGATTTAGATAGTAAGTTTTCCCAGAAACTACAAAAGTGTAAATCTATTTATATTAGAAGAATGGAAGTGTGGAGACTTAAAAAAAAAAAAAAAAGCGTAAAAGTTATTAAAATGGAAAGACTGAGATAAGTACAAACAAGGCATTTTCTCTCTGATGGTGATACACTTTCTGTAATACTGGTGAGGAATTGCACTCAAAATGTTCATCATCTATGTGTAACCCTCCTGTTGGTTGTCACCTAATGTGTTACGAAAAGAAACAATGTGACTCCACACAACTGGTCCACAGCTCCACCAGCGCTCCTCAGAACTCTGGTTTTTATTTTTATTTCTTTTTTTTTAGGTGTGATCGTATAGATTCCAAACAACAACACAGTTCCCCAAAACAAAACAAGTCAAACGGCAAAACAACTGACAATAACCGACAACAACAACAAAGCAACCGCCATAGCAGTTGACAGTCATCAGCCACACTCACAAAACGATCCACTTATTTATTCATTCATTTATTTTCCCAAATATATACACACATTGAACTCACCTAATGTGTTACGAAAAGAAACAATGTGACTCCACACAACTGGTCCACAGCTGAAGAAAACAAAAGACGCAGTTAGCGTTGTGACCGGTTGTCAGCCACAAACACCAACTGGCGCTGCTCTCACTCATAGGATCATATTTTTCCAGTCCAACCACGAGAAAACTTTATAAATTATATTTCTAAATATTAAATAATCTCTCAGTATTTTGTTAATTGTTGAACTAGAAAAATATGACCCTAAGTAAAAAAAATTAGCAAAGAGCTGCCTCTCTCGCACCTACCTCCACCAGCGCTCCTCAAAACTCTGGTGGGGGAAGCCGAGAGAGCGCCTGAAGGACCCGTTGCGTGCAGTCACTCATCATACCACTAGGTGGCTCCAAACACATAAATCGAAAATCCCATTCCAAACACATACACACTATTATTATTATTATTATTATTATTTTGAGCAAAATTCACATACACACTCATACACACTTTTCTCTCTGTTACATATGCTCAATTCAATTATCCACCTTTTATTTTGCTATATTCAGGCCTTTGTTTGCATGACGTTCATGTTCTTTTTGGTTGTCCTTTTTGTGTCGTGTGAAAAGGCAAAACAAAGAAAGATTTTGAAAAGTACTGAAAAAATAGAGGAGATAGATGGCAGGCAGACCTATCTTACACTGAGTTCATTATTCTCATTTAATAACAAAATACATTTAGGTATACAATGAATTGATCACACATTTCACAAGAAAAAAATCTGCAAGAACTGAACGAGACTTTGGATCAAGAATCCAACTTAACTGTGATCAGCAAGGGGAAAAAGCTAAATAATACATCACACAACCACATAATAGTTACAGGTATACTCTCAACAAAAATAATTTTTTTTATTCACAGAATCTGGTTATCTGTAGCATAAACTGGTTTGGTATTAAAATATGTACAACCGTTAATCTGGATTCTAACAAGACGTTAATACAAAAAAGACTGAACTCTAAGTGTTACTGCACTGGCAAGAAAAAAAAAACTTACATTTTTTAAAATATATTTTCATTCAAATTTTGGTTCAAAGCATAAAATCTTTTAAGCACACTTTAAAACAAATGGATAAAAATGTGTTATATAATTTTTTTTTAAGGTGGAGTTGGAACAATAATCAAATAAACAATAAGAAAAAAACAGATCATCAGCAAGCTCCATTTTATAAATGAAATTCCAGCTCAAGTCCAAATATGCAAAAATACTGAATGAAAAGAAAGGAAAACTTTTTCAAGACCAAAAAATGTAAATAATTACATTCTGTGAACGCTATTGAGTTTATAAGTTTTACTGTAATTGCTGCAGAAAAACCTTCCCACAGCATGATGATGCCACCACCATGTCTCACTGTGGGGACACCGTGCTCACAGCATTTTTAGTTTTTCCTCACATATACCATTTTGAATGTAGATCAAAGTTGTTGATTTCGGTCTCATCTGATCACAGTACATTCATATACATGATAAAGTGATTGAATGTCTTTTGGAAGCCAAACTGCAAAGGAAAGCTACTTCTCACAGATCCAGTGTTGTTCAACACTACAGTTCTCATCATTCCAGTCACCGACCCCTTTGGTACGATGCCAGACCTCCACACAGTCCTGGTTCCTCCCTTGATGGCTGTTTGGCTGCCCTTGAGCCCAGAACCTAAATAATGCAGTGGCCCAAAAGCAAAATTAAATAAAAACTGTTATGTGGATTTTAAATTTTGGATAGAAAATGTTTCAAAGCTCCTTACGTTAAAGTCAGTGGTGTTCCATCAACCCATTTCCACTGCCCTTCCACTCCTCCGTCAGTCAGACCGATCCACACCTCTTTGTCGTTGTACAAGCTGTTGATGAAGTTCTAGGAGGACAAAAACAAGACAGTTGATAAAATACTATCTTGCTGGGAATAAAGGTTTTCAAAAGAAATTTGTGATTTACTTAGAGAGTTGGTTGCCCTGTTAAGGTGATATCAACCATCTCTCCACATGTTCATATGGATCTTAACGTAAAAATTAAAGAGCATTTTAAAACACTACCTTGGGTCTAGTCTATGAACCTCATATGTTTCCTCTGAAGCAACTTCTTAAAATACAATGCATAGGATTTAAGGACGACAAGGTCACAGTTTGGAAGTAAGAATTGAGCAACTCACTTTTTGACTTATCTCAAAATGAAATGCATTTGTGAAGTGCAAGATGGTATGGGTCATTGCTTAAAATTGTTTGTCTTTGCACACCATTAAATTTCAAGATACATATAAACTGAGATTTGCACCAAAATGTTTGCGGCTATAATAACTGAGATTAAGTACACTATACATGGCTAAACTTGTAAAGGGTTCTCTGATATTATAGATTTCTAACTCACTAGTTGTATTTTTTTCTGCAACTCCACAGTATTAATTAGATTTGTTTAGACATTTTAAAAGGACTTTGACTTTATTGACACTTTCATGGTATATATTCGATGAACGCACCATTTCATCTTTACTGGTCACGATGGCCAGGTCTGCCCCCTTGCTGTGGCAGTCCTCTCTGCTTAGCATCCAGGTTTTCTTGGTGGTAGAGGGGAAGTAGCAGCTGTACTGGAACTTCCTCCAGCCAGCAGGGCAACGTTTCTCTGTGTTAGAAACAAACAATAAAGTTGAACACATTCCTTAGCTAGCCAAACTGAAAAAAAACAAACTCCTAGCTTATTGATATACTCTGAGATTACATATCTATGCATCTATTATGTTTGAAAAGGAAAAAAAATGTTAAAAGCTTCAGTAAAGACTTTTCTGAGTATTTCCTCAATGCTACCTTGAAGAGTTGCGTTCAGTTTGTCGATTCTCCCCAGCAGCTCCTCTTGCTCAGCAGTTAGATTATCAACTTTTGCTTTCAGGAGGTCTCGCTCAGCGGTTACATTCTTCAGGCTGCTCTGAAGTTCACTTTTCTCCCTTTGCACCGATCCATATGAACTCTGCAAGGTGCTTTCTGCCTTTCTCAGCATATTGTTCAAGTTTTCCAGTACTTTGATTTCGTCTGTAAGGTTTAGGTGGACGCTCGACAGCTTGTCTTTCTCACTCAAGGAGAAGTTGTATTTGTCATGGAGCTCCTCCATCTTATTGATAATGTCATTGTAACTTAACTGGAGCTGATCTCTGGATCTGCTCACATTGTTAAATTTGTTCTGTAAATTGTTCCTGTCCTTAGTAACAGTGTCATAATTAGCCTGTAGTTCTTTGGTGCTTTTGACAATTGCATTATATCGTGCATTTAAGTTGGTTTGGGCAGTGCTCAGTGCATCTTTTTCTTTCTGCAGCCGGGCTGTACTGTCTCTCAGCTGTCCCAACTCATTGTTTAAAGCAATCTTGTTGGTATCTGCCTCTCTTTGCTTAGCCTTAAGATCATTTCTCTCATTTGTTAGTTCTCTGTTATTGGAATGCAGTATGTCTAATTGTTTAGAAAAGTAATTGATATTTCCCTGTTGCTGCTTCAAATTGGCTTCTAGCTCTCTTTTGGCACTTTGCAATGTCTTCAGGTTTGCTTGAAGCTGCTCTTTGTTTTCATTGAGGGCTTTCAATGTGTCCTCGTGGTCTTGTTTTACCTTTTGATCTGCACAGAAGAGTAAAAAAGAAACAAAAACACAAATCAGTCATTTAAATGTTTTAGGTCACACAGTGTGACTATTTGGGCAAATTTAGAAAAAGGATAACTCACTGTGAACACTCTGACCGATTAGCCATCCCACCAGCACAACGCAGAGCAGTCCGAGGCCAATTGAAGCAACCTTAAAGCTCTTGCTTCTCAGGGAATAAACTGATTGACAGCAGGGAAAGCAGAAGCATAAACTTAAAATTATTGAAGTCATTTGAGGAAGTTGCAGTTTTACTGAATTGTGAAAACTTTTAGGATAATAGCCTTTAAAATGAAACACTACAAAATGAATTGAATTAAATTTATATTTGAGTGAATTCAAATCCAAAGGGGGCTACGATTGTTGATGTTGGATTGTTTAGAGTTGCCTGTTGAAATAAATGCAAGATGGCAACTTTCAGTTTCCTTTTGCAAAAGGAAGGGATGCAAGCTGAAAAAAAAAAAAAAATTAAGATAGCATTGTACTTTTTGTTTCATGTTTGATCAAAATAATCTGCAGCTTGGTTGATGTTTTGCTTCAGAGGGACAATTCAGAGCTTTAGCTGCATACAAATCCACAAATATTCCAAAAGCCATTTTTACAAATTTGCATTAAAGATTTTACTGCTCCTCTACCTGCTCCTAAAAACAATTTAGCAAGTTATTAGAATAGTAATAAGAATATCGATATGTGAGCAGTAAAGAGAAACTGCCATTATTTGGTAAGATAACAATGGTTATGTTAGATATACCAGATATGTGTTAATGAGAAAAAGCATGAGTAAACGTTAGAGTTGTGTCAGTACCTGAAAAGAGAAAATTTTTCCCATCAGAGGAAAAACTTTTGTAGGCAATTTCACTTCTGGTGACGTCCGTATCAGCTGTCGTTGAGGCTCGGTACTCTACACTCATCTTTCTGCACTATTGATGAAGTAAAATCTTAACAATTAGAATGTGACATTGTTAGATTCTGAAACAGAAGCTAAACTTTCATCAGTGTGAGCAAAAAAAAAAAACAAAAAAACCACAAATTTATATAATTTCAACTTAAAATCTCACATTGTCATGGATTCTATCTTAAGCATGAGAGCAAAGTTTATAAAAGTAAATTTAAAGTGTTCATTGATGATCATTGAAACATTTTATAAGAATTCATGATTTCATACGTGTGTAAAAACTTACCTCTGTTGGATGAGAAGCTACCAAGCACAGGGGACAAATCTACATTTTGAAGAAGCCATCGAATCTTATACGCCTTGCTTCCGGTGTGACCACTTGTGCAAGACTTAAGAATAACTGGGAGGAGGAGAAATATATACTTTCTTTATTAATGATGCTGGAGCAATTGTTATTTTTTGCTTTTAGTTTTTAAGGATGTTCATAAGGAAATATTACCCTGGGTAATAAAATCCTGTGGTTTTATTTTCCAGTAGTTAGGAATCAACTTATGGCCAAAACCACAACAGGATAAACAATGTGGTCCACTGCTTTCCAAAGCCTGGATATTTACTAAAAGTAAATCACTTCTTTCTCCCAAGTATTCTATCCTCTTCTTTGTCAGTGAAATGTTTGGACAAAATGTTTTACTTAAATTACTGAATAAATAGTCAAATGAGCTCAACTACAAAGATATTTCTTCTTTTTAATTTATTATTTAGGTTGTTCAACCCTCAGATTGGTCTAAAGCGCTTTTACATCCATTCAATTTTCATTTTGGCAAAACTTCAATAGTCTTTATCATCAGATTGTTTCAACAAAGGTTCCAGCTTGGGACTTTCACATGTCAAAAACAAAAAAAATAATTAATAATGTTTTTAAAATAAAATCTATGTAATTAATTAATTGAAATTAAAGCAATAAAGTCCCATCCCTATTTTGTTTTGATATTGATCTTGTATTTCTACCAGTAAAGCTTTTATCAGAACAATTCACTTGAGTGAATTTTCTCATTTGTTTTATTCAGAATTTCTGCATGAACTGTAATTAAAAAAAGACAATAACCAATTATCCCACATGTAACATTACCCAACATATTTATTGTAAGTAGAGTCAGATTTTAACCACAATTTACTGACATAGCCACAGTCTTTCAAAACCTTTCTGTCTCACTACAGTTTCTTTGTCTATATTAGTACCATAACTGTAATTGCTGATTTAGGGATATTTTTTGCTGACCAGGAAATGAGATTTCATCTGCTCTGCAAAAAGTCATGATGGCTTCCTGTGTTTCATGGGAGTAACTTGCACAATTCCATCTGTCAGCAAACTTGTTTCAACTCTAATTTCAAAGAATGAATATTTGGATATTTTTCTTCTGATGCATCTTTTGTTTTAAAATAGAGAAGACACAGTGGTGGATTTGGAGACTTTTAAATGGGGGTGGACATGAAAAGAGCTGTTGGCAGGGCAACGATGCTGGACCTCCTCAGTGAAGAATGAGGAGAATATCCACAAAAACAATTAAAAACTAAAGTGAACTTTCACTCCCCATTAAGTTAACAAAAAACATGAATATACTTGCTCTCATTCTCCAAATGTGAATTCTGAATCAATTTTTCTCAAACTGATCCATTAAAATCTCCTTCCTAAACGGAATCGAATTCAATATCTTGAAAGATTCAGCTCATTCCTACATTTTAACAATATTTTTTATTTAACCTTCACTATTAGCAATATGGATAGTGTTTTGTCAACTAATGTTTGAGGCCCAGTGTTCTGCTACTTTGAGATGTAGCAGGACATTTTTCACACCCCTGAGAATCTAAGAAAACCAGAAAGGAAAATATTAAATAAATGCATAGACCTCAGAACCGTCAACAAGAAAAAGTCTGCATCTTAAATCATAGGGTGTATCTGAGAATTACAAAACTTTAAACTGCGCTAATTGTCTATTCTGATTTTTCTGAAGCCAGTTTATTACCCTGATGCTTGTAACACAATTTCATAGATAGTTTGCCCTCTTGTGAACCTTTGCAGGCAGTGCAAGTAGTAACTGTATCCTCCACTTCTTGTTGAAAATATATGAAAATGTATTTATTGAAAGAGGATTTTCAACAAATACAGAACACTTCATTTCACTTACTTGTTGCTTGTACAATAAGTAACATTTGCTTTTTAGGCAACTTTTACATCAGTGTCCCTTTCTTTCAAAAAAACTGAATACATTGAGCTGTGGCAGAAATTGTTAGGTTTGATCCAGATGTTTGTTTGATGGACTTTGCGTTTCTGGCTCAGTATTTATTGCTTCAATATGAGGCTGTGCCACAAGAGGAGGAGGATGTTTTGTTGCTATTAGTTATTTTTCATTAAAGATGTGTGCTTTATGTTACAGTTTTATCATCTGTAGAGTCAGATTCCCATTGAACTGAGGAACGTTGCTTTAGTTTTTCACACAGTAAAATGATTGAGCAAACTCTACCTGCTGTGATGACGCCCATCATTGGTTTGATGACTTCATGCGCCTTAATTCTGGTCAGAGATAAAATGACTCTAGATCAAATAATAAAATTAGCTCATTACAAAGTGGGCTTCTACAGGATCGGGTTTGTACGAATTAACAGTTTTAAAAACTAAAATAACTGTTTTGTTCATCACATATAAGCTGAGAGCAAACTTCTGTTTTGTTTTTTTTTTTACTTTTGAAACAGAAATTAATTGAAATCATGTGTAAAGGCTGTCCATCTCAAATTCTCACAATTTTATAAATTTATTTTTGTACAAATTATTCTTTCTATCCATCAAAAACTCAACTAAAAAGAAACCAAACCTGAAGTGCAACTGATTCAAAAATAAAGTGTGAAATAATAGCAACAGGAGCTGAATGAAGGCATTGGGAGCGCACACAAACACCAACTGTTTCCGTGTTGGCTCGAGGCTTAAAACTGAGCATCTCAAGATACTGTGCATACAGGGGCACGTCAGAGGAACACAGCAATTGTAATTCAGTCACTTATAATTTCTACTGAATTAAAATAGACTCTGGGAGCAGAAGGAGAGGTACTGGGAGGAGGCAGGACAACTGGCAGCTAATGACTCACTTCAACACACAGGATTCTCGAAAGGTCTGTTGGGATTAAAAAGAATCACTGCACACAAGACAAGACCAAGCATGCCAAAAGTGACATGATTGTGGGATCAGTTGGGTTCTATATTTAACCACAATGACGTATTTCAGTTGTGATGCATTGAGTGATACGATCGTCTGAGCGGAGGAGGGTGGGAATGGAAGGCTAAAGTGAAAGTACTGAGACAAAATGTTAGAACGAACATGAGAATATTTCAAGATTTAGCAAATCAAACCACATCAGTGGGGTGAAAATTATAAAACAGTGCTAAACACAAAAGAAAGGCTGCATTTTTTTTTCAATATTTAAATCCCTGACTTTTCAGGTAATCATCAGTTTGTTCTAAACTTCGGGTTGTTTGCTGAAAAATATGATTTAGAATCAAAAGGCTGTTCAATTAGGACTCATCAGGCAGCCAGAGAAACCAGAACCACAAACACACCCACACATACTTTATCCCCACGTCTTATTTACTGCTTTCAGGAGAACATTTACGTGGTATGAATACATGCTGCCTCCCACTCATTTTTCTCCTGTTTGTTAAATATTCTAGTTGTTTAGATAAACCTGTTGAAGTTAAAATGTAGCTTTAAAAGTTTATTTTTCTAAATACAGCAACTTACTTTATTTTTCAGTCAAAAATGACAACTAGATTCCCCCAAAAAATTTGCAATTTTATGATCCATTTGATTTGTAGAACAGTAAAGGAAAAATTTAATCTGTGCTACAGTTTTGGAATTAGCTGTACACAGAACAGTGGACATCATCAATGTGTAGTCACTCTGAGCATGAAAACATGAATAACCAGATTTACAAAGATCAGCATTAAGTGATTTAATAAAGCTATGAAGATGTCTCCTTTTAAAAAAAAAAAAAAAAAAAAAAAAAAGAAATATCAATCCAACAACAAGGACTTGAATAACAATGGGACTGTGCAGCAGCTAAGAAATGCCTGGATAGGAAATGAAAGGGTACTACAAAAGCTCAGGAGGTTTATTAGATGAAGTCTTGTGAATTCAATTGTTCTCATTTGGAGGAGACGAGTTATTGGAGCAGCTGGTATGCGGAGGATCTCCAGATCGCTAAACAAGATGAAGGACAAGTTCTGCAAAAGGCAGTAATTACTTAAATGTGTGGATCTGAAGGACAGCAAGGTGGAGGCTTGAGGTGTCTCCTTGATTTCTGAGTCTAATGCTGAAGAAAACAGAGTGTAAGCAGTGAGTATTAACCAGGAGTCTATAATCAGAAAGGGCAGATCATTGCAAAATGTGACTCGACAATCTGTCAGTGTTCATCATTTCTGCTACTCCTCTTATAGAATAAAATTATGATGTGATACTCTGTAGAGAAAGTGAGAAAACACAAAAAAACATGAAATATTTTTTACTAAAATATGAGTAGCTGAAGTAGTTTAAAGCTGGTGTTATGGATTCCTGTTTTGCCATGTATATTGGCACAATTAAAATCCATTAAAAAACATGGCATTTAAATTGCATTGAGATTAGATAACATTATTATTACATTATTGTTGAGACTGTTGCTTAGTACTCAAAGTTTTATAGCACTAGCCAACATCACTTCACATGTGGTGCCTGACAATTGAAATGTTGTGGACTTTTCATAAAGTCCACAAAATCTGTGTCTTCCTGCTGATCAAACAGTAAATACTGTATTCTAAAAAGTGTAGCACATCAAAACAGGAAGATAATTTATCTTACACAGCAACTCACTGAATCATTATCCACAAACACAATAATGTGACCGGGGCATTAGTACTGAATATATATAATCGTACAAAGTGACACAGTTTTCATTAAAACACACACAACTCATTTTAAAATTGATGCCAAGGACACCAGATCAGAGCTAAGTTTGGTTATTGTGTCAAACACTGCTTTAAAATGTTTCCATGCATTTATTCATTTAAAAAAGTCATGAATTACTTATCACAAGAATTTTACAAACACATCATTTATGATGCTAAAATACTTCAAGACAGTGGCTAAAGTAAATCAAACGTCATCATATGTACTCACTGGAGGCACAGTATTTGTGCTGTATGTCCTATTCAAAGAAACAGATGCAAGAGTAAAAAGGGGTAACCTACTTTTCTCTACCACAGTTTGACTTGTAGGGGCTGTAGACCAAACCACATCTTCTCACATGCAAGACGATCAGTCTACACTCTGATCCACAACCTGCCCAAACCCTGTTTCTTGTCATCAGTGAGACACACAGATATGGTTCATTCATGATTTTGAAGAAATTGACAGAAACTCTGTGCCTCTGTAATCTTGATCATTTTAAAACATTTGTCCCGCTTTCAAACAACGTCTAAATTTGTCATTGTGATATTTCTGCTGTGTTTTTATATATCTGATGCACGGCAAAACTCAACCATGTTAAAAGCAAAGAAAAAGTATTCAGACAATATCCCTGCAGTAGATGCTTTGTTAGAATCAAATATCAATGAAATTATATGACTGAAAACTTTGCCCTTCAGTTGAGAGTTTAAAACTCCTTTCAGGATCAAACTCCAGGGTTGTTGGGGTTTTCTATAGTATGACATGAAAGGTCAGAGACGTATAGTGAACATTTAAATGGATGAAAGAGTTGTTCTCTTTAGTTCCTCAAACAGATAAAGACAATTGTTAAAGGAAAGGTGATGCAACATTGTGGCAACATGTCTCTGTCTCGACTACATTCCCGGCATTGAATTCAAAATGAGCATTTGTGGTTTGAGGCGTTTTATTTTTTAAATGATTTGAAAGATTCAGCTCAACATTTTGTAAGTTGTCTTGTTAAATTTGATGATTTTTAATCTATTGAAGTGTTATCTTCTTGTTTTCCATTTTTAAATACAAGTTTATTAAATGAAAATTAGCAAAATAGCATTTGATCCAATAAATACTTAACAAAGGGTTCGGAATAGTGTTTATTGAATACCTATAGGATGCAAAGTGTACTTCCATCACATGCTAGTTAATGTGATGTATGTTATGTACTTCAGGCATTTTGAGGTTTTAATTGACATAAATCCATCTGCATCTGAAACTGTGAGAGTTTCCTGTCACCCAGCTATTGCATCATCTCCTGGTATTCGCCAGAAAAATATTCACTGCTTTTCATCATCCGTTTCTGTTTATTTCAAGGTCAGACTGGGTGAAGATTTGTCAGAACCGAACTGCGTTGCTGTCAGCCTGTGATGATCCGCCACGCTTTGATCATCTTGTAATTCTCCCAGACATATTTGGAATTTTTTTTTTTTTTATATTATTGTTTATCCCTTCACAGTAAAGGTATGACTGATGGTTTGTTTTTAACCTAATTTAACCGATGACTCAGTAAACTTGAAAGGCACCCACAGCTAAGGACATTATAGGAGGAACATTTCCTTCACGCAGAGAAACGAGAAGCATGCAAGCCGCCATAAAGCCCTCCCACAGCGGGATCTGAAAGCTGTATGATATGGAGAGACATAATATGACTCAGCAGCCCGCACCTGAAAAGAAGAACCCTGATTTCAACATGGACCTAAATGCTCTTCCATGTTTGTTTTAATCTACTAGATATAAAATGTGGAATATTTCTGTTTTGGAAAATATACAACTAATTAATTCATGAAGAAGTAAATAATTTTAATATCTTACTTAGTAAGTAGTATTTCCCAAGGTAGTTTTCGGGGTCGTAAGCTCTGCAGTCAGAACTTCGGTCAATTTCCGGCTATCAAAAAGGGAGAAAGAATTAGATTGAAGCCAGAAGCACTGCTTTCTCTTTCTTACTGTAAATAATTTCTCTGTCTTGCTGAGAGGAAAAGCATTTCTGTAGTTTCATTAAGTGAATGGTGCCCTGAGTTAAATCCCCCACTGTCCAGTTGGGGAGCTACTTATGTCCTTGTTTGTCATCTTGCTCCTCTCCACTCCATGCCTCTGGTCGGATCATGTTTACTGTTACTGCTGGAGTTTTTCTGTTAGTCACTGTAAACCTGCCTGGAGTGAAGTACAAATATAGAGCATGTAAACTGCAAAATGCTGGAGACCATGTTGAACTGAATCACAAAGGTTAAAGGTTTTGCTTCATTACTTGTCAAAAAAAAAAAAGAAAACACTAGCTCGTCAATCTCCTCATGAAACAGCATAGAAGTTAAAATCTGAAGGCATGTAGCTTATCCTTAACCACCATTTTGTGTTTTGATTTGTCAGTGCTTGACCTATTCTGCAAAACCAAATCAAAAATAAATTTAAAAATGCCACAAAATCTAAAAAAAAATCCCAAAAAATATATAACTTACGGTCGTAACAAATCAACTTCTTTTTTATGCAGCGTTATTGGTTGAGAAAATTTAAAAAACATTTTCCCACATGTCCTCTCCCCGTCATCCCATCCATCTCTAACTTCTCTGTGTAATAAATTGAAGCCCATATGATGAAACAATGCTGCAGCAGAACACATTACCAAACATGACTCCTGACTGAGGCCACACTGTGGTGACACGGCCGGTCATCACCCGCAGAACAGAACAGAACGTACTAGAGGATGACATTTGAGACAAAAAGAAGAGAGAAAGTTAAATGTGAAGGAGGAGTTGGTGAGAAACAGAGACAAAGAAGTGGGAAGATGTGGAACATAAAGCTTAGCTCAGAGCTGTGGGATCCAAATAAAAGAGGTGATTTGTGAAAATCCCGTGGAACCGCTCCATGTGAGTCCAGGAAACATGGCACACTAAATCAAAGAAGAAAGAGGAAGTTGATCTATAATGGTCTGATTCAGCCAAACTCTGAGAAAGTCTAGAACCCAGAAGTGCAAACTGTGGGTGGTCCGATTCTCTGGTGCTGTTTTATGATTATACGATAGAGAGATCAGACATGCCCACCCCCTGCTTTCCACAAATATTCTGGGCTTTTTCAGGTTCTGACGGTTATTAATATTAGCCAATAGGATTTCCTGTGGGAAAAACTGCTGCCTGGTGAACACAACTGCACAAGGAGAGTAAAATCTTAGTATGCTCATAAGACATTTGATCTCCAATTTTACACCATAGCACCCCGACATTCACTTTTTTGACTCACAGGTTGCAGGTATGAGGGGAGAGCAGAAGACAAACTGAGGAGAGAGAGAGAAAACGGCAGCAAGGGGTGAAGGACAACCAATAAGTCAACTAAAATGAGTCTAAGACTAAAGAATGACTTGACTTAAGGGATAAATAAATGTAATTTAGAATCACTAGACACGGTTGATGCAATCAAAGAAAGAGACTAAGGAACACAGAATAATAATAAAACTAGAATCCATGAATCAAAACAACTCAAAATAAAATATTACTAATTTTTTGCTTTTTAAAATATCAAAAGCCACCTGCAAACCTGTTTAGTGTTGATTTAGTGATACCCCCTATTGCAGCCGTCTGCCTACAGGTGCCCCCAAATTAGTCCACATTCACAAAAAAACAAACTGACATTAGCAACATGAGTGTGGAAAAAAATGCTCACAGTCAAAACAATCAAACAAGGAAGTCTAGCAGGAATGATTCAATTTGGGCATAATTTAACATGGGTGCAAACCAGCCATGCATCTGACAATGATCATCATTACTAGAGAGGCAACACATTTGACAGCAGAATGAGCTTTTAATGTAATTTAGGTTTGGATTAAGCCGAGATGACTTATCGTACTCCACAGCATCTCAGGCATAATGGTGTCAATTTGTCTTATGTTAGACTCAGTGGGTTCATGAGAGAACCCACACACGTCGCGTCATTCTGCTTTACAATAGCCCAACTACCTAACCTCATGGATATCAAACCACTCCTTTACTTGGTGCCAGTGAAACACTTTAGATAGACTAGTTACACGTAAACTGATGTTTTTCCAAACATTTCTATCTGTTCAAGTTGAAGATTTCCTGCTTAGAACATTTTAGATTTGAGCACAGAAACCACATAAACAACATATTTAACAGAGAAAACTGAGCTCCATCAAAAGTATGCTTAACACCTTCTTAAAGGTTGTTATTTTTAAAAAGTACTTTTACTTTGACTAAGAGCCTCTTCAGAACCCGTATTCCAATGTATTAAATGTGACTGTGCATTTGATTGTTGCAGAGCTCTTGACTTACCTCCAAATATTTGTGTTTTAGAAAACACAGCAGATATCGGATATTTTAGGGCAACCTGGTTGGAAAAAAATTCTAGTGAGTTTGCCTGTTGATGTATAAGTGGGCCTGTAGATGTTCCTGGTTCCCGCTTGTGTGATGCACAAAGAAACGTCTGTCTCCCAGTCGGCCTCTTAAGGCGCAGCAGCAACGCAGACCTCTTGCCAATGAGGGTGTATGTCCGCACGTGTTTTGTGTGTTTGCACACTTAAGCCGTCCAAATGTTCTCCACTGAACAGAGATCCAAGAACGTGACTCAAACGTCACACCTCCTCGGTTGCTATATTACTGTCGCTATCTCTTTCACACAAGTCCTTATTTTCAGCCCTCTGTCAGCGGTGAGCTCTGTTTTCCAGTCCTGGTTTGACATCAGTGACTTTTCACCCCTTGTAGTCCTTTTGCTGGACACCTACATGTTTGTTATCTACTTGCACAGTGGCCATTCTCCGTATTCTTTGACATGAGGATTATGTATGTGTCCAATGTTTGGTAAGATAACACGAGACACAATCAAATGTCTTAAATTTCTTTACAAAGGAAAAGAACGACTGTTGTTGTTGCTCTAAATTCATTTTTATTTGTGTTTTCATTATATGCTTTATGTAAGCAAGCTTGTTATTATTTCAAAGTTGGCTATTATTTAGCTTCCCTGGATCTCAAACACAACAAACAAACAATTATGGCTCGGGGAGCACATCAAAACACTTTTCTCTCAGCTTTATCTCGTCTTTTGTTTTTAACTCTTAGATTCGGAGCAGTTCTTACTGGCTGCTGACAGTAAGAATGACACAAGAACAACTGAAAGGCAGAAGTACCCTGAGGAGAATTTTTAAAGCAGAATATTGTAAATAAATCAAAGAGAGAAAAAAATTCTTGGAAGATGAGTTTGGTTTGGACAGCAGCTCCAGTCAGACATTGTCTAACTGGCTACATGAAAGACTGAGAGAAAAGACCATGAGTTCAAGCTCTTTATTTTTTCCAATTACATAAATCAGCCTAAAAAGGAATCAAGCATAGTGTGCAAATGTTTAAAGAAAAACACAGAGCATGACGTCAAGGTGCTTTGAACAGGCGTCAGAGCATAACATCAAGGTGCTAAACAGGAAAAGTGTGAAACGGGAGCACAGATGTACTCAAGGAAAATGTCTGTGGGATGGCATAAATTCAACTCCTGAACACAAAATAAGATGAATAACTTGCAAATTGCACTCGCACATGCGAAGGTGACAATGTAGAAATGTGTGTGGGGAGAGGAGGGAAGCGAGAGCAGCAAGGGCCCAGCAGGTGGAGAGAAGTGTGACAGAATAGTGACGCACTCAAACAAGCGCAGAGCTTTCCACTCTGTCTCTGCACCGCTCCTTCTCTTCTACAAGTTAAATTGGAAGTCATTAATATTCATCTATTCAACATAACTGAGGCGTCGACAGACACTCGCTCACAGCCTTTCCCTCCACCTCACTCGCATTCCTAGAGATAATGTCCGTTCTGACTGCTGAGTGACATGGATGGCATCCAATCAAACCCACACAGTTTATATGTACTCTACAACGAAGGTGCGTCATGGAATTTTTTTTTCCTGCCAAACAGAAGCTCAGAGACCAATGGGAATCTAAAACACGGGGCGAGTGATGTGCTGGTTTCGTCCTTATATAGGCATGACAAAGTAGAGTAAGAAATTTCTGAGTGAGCTTTATGTGAGCAAACTGTGTGCTTACAGGATGAAAGGGTTGTCTGTTTGCTTGGGATGCAATCTGCCACAAACATATTGTAACTTTAAATGAAAATTAACTGATAATTTATTTTAGCAACTGCATGACTTGAATGCATAGGTTTACAAGTGCAATGTGTCAGAGTACAAAAGAGCTGCTGAATTAATGTAATATGCAGTGCACTGGAAAAATATTCACATGCAGTAAACATTTTATAACTTTGTCGAGTTAAAGTCAGAAACACGTCCCAATAAATAAAAACCCCTTTATCAGGGTACTTATGTACTTATGTACCCCAACAAAGCACATTTATTGGGGTATTTTGGCAAAGCTCTCCCAGCTTTGCCAATTTAGGTACTCAGGTTTTCGTCCATTCTTCTTCACAAAGTGGCTCAAGTTCAGTGATAAGGCAACAGCTCTTGCCAGAGTGTATCGTTTTAGTGAAACACACCGCTTTGCACAAAATGCAAATTGGAGCTTTGAACAGTTGTGCATTCAGTTAGGACAGTATGTATATTTTTGTTCCAAAATGTGCTTTTACAGTTCTGATCGCATTGAATCACAACAACAGGTGGTTTTAAGAAGTAGTATAAATGTGTTTTTACATTCTTAAACATCTTTGCTAATAATATTTATTGTGAAATATATCTGAAAGCAGCCTTTTTCAGTAAAAAATTAAATGATTTTTCTGTCGCCTCTAAGCCTTTCAGAAGCTGTTTGGGAAATGGGACGATTATTGTTCATGTATTAATATAGAAGAGACCTTTGTTATTCAACTTCAGCTCATGAAGGTTTAATGAAAAAGTTTTAACTAAGCAATCTATAAACAGAAGTGAAAATCTAGAGTTTTCAAACAGTGCTTGTCAGGTAAATGTATTTAAGCTCATCTTGTACTGCAAAAACTGATAATGAGTGACTTTTTTGTAACTCATGATGACATGGCCTAACTTAGAACGACAAAATCATTTTGTCAATAAAATCACATTAATCTGTACGCTCATAATTTAGAGTGAATGATTTACATTATGTGTTGCTGTATACCAATCTCATAAGATTCCTATTCCTTGAGTTTGGTTTAGATTCACTAAGCAGAGAACTGCAGACCTGCTCACTTTCTGTTACTGTTTTGCTTTTATTAATAGTTGTGTAGCTGAAAGGGATGGTCAGCTGCCTGCATACACAAGGCCAGCAGACTCTGTGTGTCAGTGTGAATGCGTACGTGTGCGTGAATTCGCGTGTGTGCGTGAGTGCGTGTGTGTGCTGTACTCTTTTTGCTTTGGGTGCTTGACTGGATATTTGCCAAGACATAGAATAAAACTCCCACACAAACAGACTTTCTTAAAACAAGTATGAATTTATTCTTTCAAGAACATGTCTTTTTCTTTTACAGTAAAAATAAATAACATGTCAGTGTTTAATATATTAATGACTATTTTTCTCTTCAGATACAAAACATAAAACATGCAGACTGTCAAACTAACAAAGGAAACTGTGGGGAAATGGTATAACTGGCACTTTGGTCATCTAAAAGTGACATAATGGTCACTAGAGAGCACCGTGGCTCAGTTTGACCTCCTCTAGGAGACTTACTAAACAGCAAGATAGCACTGAATATTTCCCACAGGCTTTCCTCATTGCGGCGAGAAATATCAAAGGAGTGAAGAGCACTGCGAAGCTCACCAGCTCTCTGATTGCATCTGTCTGCATGTGTGAAGATTTCTAACATCACCACCTACTCTTTCACTCCTACTACATCCTGGCCTTCCCCTGATAACCTTCGTTGAAGAATCTCTTCCACTACCTTTGAGGGATCGAGATAGCTTGAAATAAAGAGTGCAACAGTAGGTGAGCAGAGAGAGGAAATAAAGGCATAGTTGTACATCAACATCGGCTTTGTTCCCTCAGTCTGGATGCCTATATTTGGAAACTTCCTGCTTCAGCTTTAACTCTTTCCGCTTCTTGATCAAAATGTCTTGCAGCCTCAGAATCCCCTGCAAAACTTGACTTTTTGGAATAGCCTTTTCTCAACAAGTCTGCACGGGAGTCTTAATTTACTGGCTCCGGATTCCTGTGTTGCTCTCTTAGTTTGCTCACAAAAAGCATCCAATTTACACCTCGTCTGTCCGTTTGGCGCAACCCCTTTGTGAGTCAGTGAAGTGCTAAATCTAGTGACGTATTTGCCTTTGCAGAGTTGCCAACTTGTGAATCCATTCATTGCCTTTGATGCACACTCACAGATGCCTGTGGAAGCCAGAGCTGCCCATGTGACTGTGTGGTCAGTTCTTTAAGTCCACAAGCTCTTTAGTCACAGTTTTGTCACCCAAGAGCAATCTGCTACTTTTGTTTGTATCTTATATTTGTGCCTTACCATATTCTCTCCCACATTCATATTGCTTCAAAATCACCAACCGCCCACAAAAAAACCCTCCATTTAGAAGATATTCATCAAAGAAAGGCGTGATACAGGAAATATTCAGTATATCTTTTATATCAAGATCATTCATTGGCATTCAAGTTAACAATCATCACACATTATATCAATATGTCACAGAAAGACATCCAAAATCAAAAATCTCCAGCTTTCCGAAAGAAAGCATTCTCTCCATGTGGTTGTCGCTAAACAACACAATATTTACAGAAGGGTGGTGAATGGAGGACTACAGATGAACCAGATTTATTACTTATCTCCTGCAGGTTGCTGCTTCTACTGCCAGCACTGACCTTCTCCCACTCTTATTGCTGCTCAAACACTCTCCCTCTTTCCCACTTGCTGTCCCTGTCATCTTGAATTCCCCTCTATCGTCTTTGTCTTCACAGTATTTTTGTGCTCCTATCTCTTTCCTGCTTCACTGTGCATGGTGCTCTGTCAAGTAGAGGCACAAGCCTTCACAGTTTTCCTGGATCCAAATGAAAAGTGATTGTGCTAGACCACAAAGTCAGCCTGAACACTCACACAACACAAACCTATTTACATGACACTTTAAGTGGTTACAGTAGTGTAATTACTGTACACTGTTTCTAACAGTAATCGTAGTATTCATAGCAGCCAGATAACTGGATGCATTAATAGCACTAGTAGTATTGACTAAAGTTGAGGTGACAGAATTGACAACATCGTACACAACTGCTATCAAATTGCCTTCTTACTGGTGATGGACTCAGCCCTCGTAGCCCTGCTCGCAGGGAGTCGTAATGCAGGTAAGGCACAGAAAGCCATACCTGTTGATCATTGTAGATGATTGTAGGTGAAGAACTCTTAGCAGCCCTGAATAAGTGTTAAGCCCTATAGGTGGTAGATTAAGAATCTAGCCATTCCCCCAATCTCCCATGCTGTTCCTTGAGGAATACCTGACAGCAGAGTGGGCAAAGGGGGTATAAAGAGTCTAACAGGGTTCCTTCAGCCTCTAAAACAGGCTGGAAGGGAAGGGGTGTGGCACTAAGAGTTCAATTCAGCCAAATAGTAGGTGGGGGCAGATGGTGAAGACAGAGAGGGCTAGTAGAGAGAGTAAAGAGGGTGAGGATGATCTGGGAGGAGAGGAAGATGGAGGCAAATCAAACTCAGGTGGACATTCAAGCTCAAAGCACCTCACTGTGACACTTGAGTCTTCATTGCCATAGTTTTCCCAGTACTCTTCAGGGTCAAGTTTGGGCAGAGCCAGCTCTTCATCTGCCAATTCATACTTGACCACTGAGGTGGTTGTAGAAGGACCTTTTCCATACAAGCCAGCCTTGACAGTCTCTGATGACTTCTCAAAGATGCCTTTTGTGGAGGACTGGGGCTTGTTTTTGTGGAACCACCAGCGGGTCTTGGTGCTGAAGGTGGTGGTGGTGGAGCCAGCAATGGAGCCAGGATCAGGCAGGGGGCAGAGGGCGAAGTCCATCTCTCGGAGGAAGCGGAGATCCTGGCCACGGCGGACGGAAGGAGAGGCACAGATCACCTCGGATGATGAGACGCGGGCCTCACGGAACCACTCCCACAGGCCACGGGCCTCACAGCCACAGGACCAGGGGTTGGCATTGAGGCGGAGGAACTCAATGCCCTGGGTTTCCCTCAGGGTTTGGCTTGGCAGCTCAGCCAGGGAGTTGTTGAAGAGGAAAAGCATCGTCAAGCGGCCCAGATCGCGGAAGGCGCGGCGGTTCACCTGACGGATGCGGTTATCATGGAGGAGAAGCCGGTCGAGGTTAACCAGGCCACGGAACACATTCTCTGAGAGGGTTCGGATCCGGTTGCCATGGAGAAACAGCTGGCTCAGGTTGATGAGGTCAGAAAAGATGTCATCTTGCAGGAAGTGAAGGTTGTTTTCCTGAAAATCAAGAAAAGAAGATAAGAAAAACATTAACTCACCTATCTGATCTGGAATGTGGGTAGCACATGCACAGTGTGGGCAGCTGCACGTGTATGTGAATCAGAAATGAGTGCAGCAATGTGTCTCTAGCGCCCCTACCTGTAGGTAGAGGAACTGTAGGCTGTAAAGCTTGTGGAAGATGTCATGGGGCAGGGCAGTGAGCCGGCAGCGGTGCATGTGGAGGCTCTGGAGCTTCTCAAGTCCGCGGAAAGCTCCCCCCTCAAGCCTGTGAAGGCCGGGGTTGTCTCCCAGATCCAACTCCTCCAAGTCCCTCAGCTCACTGAAAGCACCTGCCTCAATCCATGTGATGTTGTTGGAGAACAGCCACAGAACCTACAAGAAAACATATAAAAATCTTGAGCTATTTTTTTCTTCAGATTTAAATGCTGGAAAAACAAAATACACAATTAAAACACGTTTTGAAACTTTTTCTTTTTCTTTTGCCCTCCTACCTGAGTTCCGAAGCCAAAAGAGCCAACTCTGAGCTCCGTAATCCGGTTGTTCTGGAGGAATACGCGCTGGGACTCATACGGCACTCCCACGGGAACGGCGGTGAAGTTCTGAGCCTGGCAGCTCACAGTCATGGGTGTCGGGTAGCACACGCAGTGGTGTGGACACGCCGACGCCGGATTTGGCTTGCCGAGGACCAGCCAGACCACCAGCCAGAGGGAGAGACCGTCTGGAGGAGAGACAGAGAAGAAAAGAGGTGAGCGCAGTCCGTGGTGCTGAATTCATCCTCTTTTATCCAGTGCAAAAACACAGAGGGTCCCAACGTTAAAGCAACTGCACTCATTTGAAATATGTGTTTAATTCACCAATTTCAATAAAGAGCTTCAATACACGGAAACTTCAACTAAAGTTACAATTTCCAAAAGAATACACACCTCTGAGTTATGCTTATCACATTTACGCACTCGCTCTGACCATTACGCACAACATGGCCACAAAACCGCTAAGTCAAAACACAAAATTGAATTCTGAGACTTGAGTAAAACTCGTTTCTACTTCTACCAATACGAAAAACGTGCAATTATCAATAAGTCTGAAATTATTAATAGGAAATTCAGATGTGGTTCTGAATAATAAAACATTCATCATCTATCAATTTCCTCTGTAGCCTATACACCACAGAAATCACATATATTCTTTATATAAAACTTAATGCCTCCATGCACAAATTCAATCATAGAGCAAACACGTTTCAGCTCCATGTAAAATCCAAAAATTGTCCTCAGCCAAAGACAGAAAAGAAACTTACTTTTGCAGTTGCGCATGATGGAGCTTCGTCGGCTCCGAGAAATAGAAGAGTTGTCCATCCTGAACCAAAGCCCAAAGCGAGTTAGCCTGATAGGGCGAAGTAAAGCCTTGCTATCTCCGCTGATGCTCTGGTTCCCGAGTCGGAGCGACTGAGAGTGTGCCGGCTGATGGCCACGACTGTCCCATATATACTCCAGCATGCCGTAGTTGCCTACGGCAGTGGGCACCGTGGAATCTCCTACGTCACTGCTCGGGGGTCATGAATGAATGAGGGCGGCGAGAAAACGGAAAGGGGAGGGGCCGACCGCGAGGGGATTCTCGAGAAGAGCTTCTACGCGCGTAAAAGGCTGGTTGGAGACTTGCGCTCAGGACCGGGAGGAGGAGACTTTCTCGACGCACATTGGTGATGGCAGAGAGAAGGAAGGGTGGGAGCATGTGTGTGTGTGTGTGTATGAAGAAGATGAGGGAGGCGGGAGCAAGCCAATAAGGCACGGTGCCCGGTAATGATGACTGGGCTTTGTGGAGGAGCGGAGGATGGGTAGCAGAGGCTTGTTTCCTGGCTTGCGTTCTCAGAGACTGTTATGGTCTGCTTCCGGCGCGCTGCGCCCAGACAGAGTGATACAAAGAAAAGAAAAAAACAGTCCTATAGATGGTTCTGTCCGAGAGAAGGAGGATGCCCCCGAGTTATGATTAAGCCACAAGATAGCGAGTCACACCAAACAACCGCCATTGAAGAGAATTTTGTCGGTGTGCTTAACTGCGGCATGCGCACTCCTTCTGTTTGTGGTTTAATGAGAGTGCTGACATAATTACTGATGATGGAGCTCTGGAATGGCACCTATCTCAACAAGGAAGGAACGGGCACTTGGAAGGTGTCAATACCTAATGCCATGTGTCAGTCAAATTCTGACATATGCATATGCTTCAATCTCAAAAAGTGCAAAAGCATGATCAAACAGAAACATATTTAGTTATGGTTCCTGATTTTCAGCTGTAGTTAGAGTCAAACCCCGTTCTACAACATAACAGATTTGACGTAAATATAAATGCACAACACACTTTGGATATTATTTTTGTGAAAAAAAAACAACAAAAAACTTTCATTTGGTTTTCCTACCATGTCAAAATCTGAAAAACGTTCATGGGGCCAAGATGCTTTTGCTACTTGTTTTCACAACTTTCTTTTGTAGTATTTAGTCTGAAGTTATTTCACCATCCATGTAATTGGCAAAAAAGTGTTCACACTTAATAGTCCTCGCCCTCTCATTTAAACCTTGAAAATAGAGGACATCGCTCCAGTTCTTACACTGTCTCCCTTAACTCAGAGAATAGACTAAAATACTGTTGTAAGTTTATAAATCACTGAATGGTTTAGCACCACAATACATTAAAGATCTGCTATTGTTGTATCAACCTTCCAGATCTCGCAGGTCTTCTGGTTCTGGTTCTGCTCTGCATCCCCAGAACCAGAACCAAACGAGGAGAACCAGTATTCAGATTCTATGCACCACAAATCTGGAACAAACTTCCAGAAAACTGCTAAACTGCTGAAACACTGAGTGCCTTTAAATCTAGACTAAAAATCCACTTGTTTAGAGATACCTTTGAAACATAATAAGGGACAAAATTAACAATAACACTTGTGCAATATAAATAAAATTTGATTTGATTTGATTTGATTTGATTTGATTTGATTTAGAATTGAGTAACCAGAGGTTTATTTTTGGTTTCAGAAAGTAATTTTAGCAAAGAAAAAAGTTGTCACAGTGACACAGATGCAACTGATGGCATGTCACTGTTGGTTTTCAATCACAAGCAGTGACAGCTTGAGAGTCACAGCTGAACAGACTTGAAGTGGCGTCCACATTAAGGCATCTGTTGTGTTTTGTCGTCTTTTTGCTTTCCGGAGTCAGTACTTGCCATGTTTTTCTCCTCATTTTGAATTAGATTTTACCAGTATTTGAAACTGTGTGATAAAAGCTGAGAAAAAGGCCATAATAACTGAGATTACTTTTGTTAGACAAGACTGGCTGACATTTGCAGCGCTATGTAAAAATATGTATAATAATGAGATCTGGTTCAACCTCCCGGAGCCAATATTTTGTAGAACCATTATTTCACTGTAGTTTATGTCTCTACAAAGCATTCTGCATTATCAAACTAAATTGTTTGCTTTTTTATTTTATTGCAAAATAGCTTTGTTTGTCAGATAAGATGAAGAGCTTGTGTGCACAGAAGCTTTCAAGTTCTGATTATGTTCAAGATTATTATATGGCTGGAAGGCGTGCCTCAGCCCCCAAGCAAATTGTTTTAAGTTGGGGTTTTTTGTTAGTTTTTTTTTGCTTACGTTGGTTTTTTGGGGGGAGGGGGGGTTGTCCCTGGTGAGAAAAAGAATTCCCACAGTATAATGTTGCCACCACCATATTTAATTGTTGGGCTCATGTTTACAAAAACGCTGCAGGGCTCATTCTTCACCAAAAGCAGTTTTAAATTAAGACCAGAAAAATCTGTTTTGGTATGTTCTGAGCAGAAATTGTTCTTCCAAATGTTTGCTGTAGAGATTATATTTGTTTGCACCTTCACCATACTCATTCATAAGTATTGAATAAGTTAGATTATTTGATTAAAAATAAATAAATGTAAAATGTACCATCTACTTACCAGGTTTGCGCTAACTTAAAACTGACTAGAAAATCCTAATTTGAGAAATTATAGTATGTTAGTTTAACAAGAAAAATACAAAACAATTGCGGTGCATTGTTGATCCTTTTAAAAGATTTTTTACAATCCTAAAATATGACACAGTTTACATAAAACTACAAAGTGGGTTTTTTTATTTGTCACAACCTAAAAGTAACAAAAAAGTGAAAACCTATGAAGTAAAACAATATTGTGTTTTCAGCAACAAGTCTAACAACTTATGAATGTTTAGAAAATGTATTTCTAATTTTCTGTTTATTCCTGATGAGATTACGTTATTGGGGTGTTATAGATGAAACTGGTGCTGGTATGAAAATATATTATGTGATAGATTACCCTCTACATAAACTAGAGGGTAATTCAAAATTGTAAAAATACAATTTGAAAGGTGAGAAAATGAAGACTATTAAAAATCTCTTGGTATTTTTTTTTTCTTTGCTATATTTACCCAAATTTATTTAGACTCTGAACTGACCAGTGGTCAGTGCTTAATGTAATCCTGTCCTAGCTTGTTTAACCCCAGTTGTTCTTCTTTTAACTCAGATGTTCACATGGCCTGTTGCAAAAATGTACTAAAATAGTTTAGCTGGACTCTTATAAAAATACCATAAAATATGTGGCAAGGAGGAGTCTAGAAAAATGCAACATAATTTCTTAGGCCGCAGAAACAATCTGAAGGTTTCTGAGTCAAACAGACTGAAAGCAAAAATCAAGAACTTTATTTATTTTCCAGAAAAAAAAAAAGTTTGAATACATGTAAGCCACACCACCAAAAATAGAAAGCATAAAACGTACTACAAAACATTAGTAATACACTGGTACTACTAACACTAGTAGTACACGAGTAATACACTAGTAGTACACTAGTAGTAGTACACTACATAGTGCTGCAAATGTCAGCCAGTCTTGTGTAAGTAAAGTAACTTTGTTAGACAAGACAGCTCTCACATTGTCCAAAACTACTAGTGTTCTACTAATGATTTGCCATTAGTAGTACTCTTGTCAAGCTAACGTGACGGCTTTAGAGAAACATTAGACTTTGGAAGCCAATCTTATCTTCCTTAAGAGAGTTTGTGTCCAAAAATGAGCTCCAACCTCCTGCTATACTAAAAGATTTTTCACGTTTCTATTTTTAAAACGTACTAAAAGAATTCATTAAAATCTGCAGCTTTGTCATGAATTCATCTTGTCTTCTGCAATAGTGATTAAAGTTGCTTAAACGTCTCTACGCTGTTACAGAATGCTTTGAGTAATTATTCATAATTTTTAGCCTGGGACTCCTGTCTGTATAAATCTCTGCAGACAATTCAACGTTTGTAGAAAGGTTTCTAAAGAGCATGTTTTTTACTGTCTTTCATGGAATGAAAGACAAGAAAAAATAAAAAGAGAAGAATTTACATCACTGATTAGACTAAAGTCGCAAGTGGAGTAGGTCAGAGATGACCTTGGGAAATAATTCCACCTTTTTTTAATCTCTCATTGACAGCGAACAATGAGGACGGGCTGCTCAGACTGGAACCTTGAGGATGCAGACAACAGAAGTGCAGCCATTCATAGAAATTCACAGGAGGGCCAACAGATGAGTGAATGATGGTGGATGGAGTCACTCTGTGAGTGTGTGGAGCCTGTGCACGGCTGCATGCAGTATGCCCACACTCATACACAGAGGTGACAGTCTGAAGTTCTTTCTGTGCCAACAGAGCCACAGGAATAATAAACAGATGAGTAATTATAGGGGATCCATCACACCACACCCTTAGGTGTTATTGTTTGCTCATACCTCCTGCTAAAGGTTCTGGTGCCCACTGCCTATCCAGGGGCCAAAGCCTCACTTGGCGTTCCCTTTACACACACCCACAGAACCTGCTGTGATTAAATGTGTGTGATAATTTGTTTGCATGCCTGCCCGCTGTGGTAAACTTTGTCTAAATGCCACCGCGGCCCAACACTAAGTCAGCGTTGTGCCAGTTTCCCACACAGCAGGTTGGCAGTGCTGTGTGGGCGCAGTTCTCCTCGGTTGGTGTGATTATTACTACGTCGTGTTTGTGCATTCCCCACACAAAAACAAAACGCGGCTTCCCCAGGCCGGCGCCCACTCTTTCACATCTGCCAGCCCCGTCTATCTGTCCATCTGCGAGTCTGTCTGTCCATTTTGGATCCACGTGTCATTTTTCCTGGGCTTCGATGCGCTGTTATCTTACCAACTGCCGAGTGCGTCACTGCACCTACTAACATGGCACGCTGACATCTTTTGCACTCTGTGGCGCTAAGTACCCTGAAATAAACTGCCAATCACTCGGTCTGTCCTAATGAGCCTCCAGGATCCTCTGCTGCAGGTGTGACCGAGCGTTTGAGCGCGGTGTTACATCATAGGTGATATGATGGTAGCGGATCAGAGAGGGTGTGAGCCAGGGTGACGGAACACCAAGGTGAAGGTGTTTCTGTTTTCGAAGAACATAGGTAAAAATAATATTCCTTATGCATATTCAGTAAATTCATTCATTTAAATTTTCAAAGACTTTGCTCACTTAAACTGACCAGCTGAAATGTATGTTTTAGGGAAAAAGACTTTCAGTCTGGAGAAAGAGTCATGCTTTCTATCTTGTTGTGGAGCTTCGCCTATATAAAGTCAGCTGCAGCTACATTGAATTCATGAAAAGCATATGAAGCAAAGCAAAGGTCAAAATTGTATTTCATTTGAATTTGAATAATCCATAACTGGTCATAGCAAGGTTCAATGTTCAAGGTTTGTTATATTTGAATTCTGGTACTAAAGTAGTTTTTTTTAATTCTGTGAATATGTGTTGCATATGTTATCAGTGTGCAAAGTAACTTTTAGAGGATAAAAGTGAAACTCTTTGGCATCACACCCTTATTTACAGAGAATGAACTGTAATGCAAAACTCAGTAGCACTTACTGTATCTCCATTGGCTGGATTACACAACACAGCTCTCACATTGTCCAAAAATCTGATTAGCTGATCAGTCTTGCTTTATGTCATTTCTGATTTCTGTGGTCTGGGCTCAAATGCAAAACAAGACCAGTTCTCAGTTGTAAAGTTGCACTGAAGCGTTTGACATTTTGTCGGCATTAATTGAGATGAAACAGATTTTATGAGAAATTTGTGAAACTTATGTGATTCTGATAACCAGCTAGTGTAGATGGTTTATGATAGTAAATTTCTTTCATGTACTTGATTAGTAGCCACGTGCCACACATTTTCTGTTCGCAGCATTTCTGCAGAGTAACAGAAATTTCACGATTCTTGTAAGACACATTAATTAGTCATATGCGATAATTAAGTTATGTGAGTAAATATATATAACAGACCAACTAATTAAATGTGAAAATAAATCAGTCATAACATATGTATCTGAATATGTGATAATTATGTTACATTAAGTGGCTGAATGTATATAAAACAGGCCAACTAATTAGATGTGAAAATAAATAATGATAAATGAGTTTTATTTCATTAACTTCAGCTTCAGCATATCATGAATGATGATGTCATTTCTAATCAGATCTTAAACTTCAGGTGTAACATCTTTGTTTTGATGTGGGCGAGGCTAAAACACCGTGGGCTGAAAATGTGGTTTTACAAAAACTATTAACCTAATATAATTTTCATGCCTAAGTGAAACTCTTGCTGGTTGGGTACCAGTAATTGTTTTGGCCCTCGCTGCAACGGGGCCCTCGCTGCAGCACTATTACTAGTTGTGCAGGTTAACCAATCAGATTTTAGGATATATGGGATCTAAGCCCTTTTAAAACGCATGACCTTAACATTGTCACAAACACTTAACTTTTTCGCTTAATTACATTTTTCAGTAAATATTACACTAATGCAAATATTTAGTTATTTATTCAAATATTTGTTTATGATGGTTTCCCTATTGTGCCTGAAGCTAAATCTTTGCAAGATGTCAAAGGTTCAATCATTTTAACTTTGCAGCGTCCTTTAGTAAGGATCATGCACAGAAGATTTAATTACATTTCTGCATGCGCTTGCACTGCAGGTGAACTAGTTTGACCACCTTTGGTTCACATTAATGAGGCAGAGGATGTGAGTGCATGTTCAAAGGCATCTCCCCCTACCCCAAAAAAAAACGTTTTTATGTGCATGAACAGCTTAAAAGCCAGCGAGACCACGATGCCTCAGAAAAGGAGCATCAGAAAATCAAACACAGTAAAGAACCAGAACATGTACTAACTGTAAGTGACTCAGCATGTGTTGTTTTGAAGCAAACTAGCAAATTGCTCACTATGATGATCATCTCATCAGTCACAAGCATTCTCAGAGACACCAGAATCTTTCTGTCCAATAATCACAGACAAAGACGCCGGCTGTATTCTTCCTCGTCTTGCTCAGCTCCTCTTTCCTACATCTTGCTTCTCTTTGTCTTCCAGAGGTCCCTCCCTTTTTTTTTTTTTGTTTGCCAGTGTTTTTCATTTGTTTGGCGCCTTGGCGTCACCGCTTCCGCTTAACCATAAACTGCTGGTGTCTTTCCACACGTTGGCGCAAGTTCTGTCACACAATGGTGTGTTGTCAGTTCTCCTTCTTATAAGGAAACTGGAAATACGGCCAGCATCTGTTTCCTTTTTTATTTCAAAAGTCCTCCATTATCTTCACAAATAGCTGCCTTAATTTTTAGAAGATTTCTTATTTGTTTTTTAATAGTTTCACAAATGAGTCAAACTTTTGTTTTTGAGAGAAAGCCGGAGAAAGCCTCTCACAATTTATTTGTCTCCTGTTTATAGTGATGACATGTACATGATGATAGAGATGAAAATCACATTTTGTCATGTAAAAAGAAAGCATTCTTTTTACATGAAAGCATTCTTTAATCTAATAAATCCTGTCAAACACAATGATTATTTTACTGCCAAACAGGAACTTCTTGTTGCCGTTAATTATCACGATTTACCAGAAACTAAGAGATGTTTGCCACATACAATTAAAAATGGCTTCAGCACCATTTGCTAACAGATTTAAATCTCTATGTAAATAGCGATCTTGTGTAGCTGAAGCCAAATCCAGGATGAATTCAGGCCCAGTCTTGTTTGTGAAAACTATTAAAGTTGTATGCAGTAGAATCCTTGGAAAAGAATGAGTCACGTAAATATTAAAAGCTTAAAATTTCAGATACATGCAACAGGAGTCGATGCAAACATGTGCTGACATTTTTTTTTGTCATTTTATTTCTTCTACTTGAGATAATGCACTGTCTGAATAAAAACACGTTTCCACCCGGATTTTACAAATGAAATTGGTACAAGCCTGCTATTGGACAGTTGCTGCTGTCTTCCAGCTCGCAACAAGTGATGCACTGAGTAGCTTCTCATTTCTTAAACAACCATCTCAAAAGACACATCCAGTGGTTGTGGAAAAGGATTAAATATTTGGCATCAAACTTAAAAAATATCTAAGGGGATCGCAGAACGTGATAAAAACTGACCAACACATTATTGTTAAAATAGAAGGAAGATGGGGAACCGTCATTTTTGATGAAAAACAATGACCAGATTATCCCATCAGTGGATTGTTTTCTCCCAGATAATATGAGAATATTCGAAGAAGACGATGGCAGCATCACTAGGCTCAATCTGTGAAGGAGTGGTTCAGAGATATTTACACATCATTTTCACACATGGACTGGCCACCACAGAGTCTGGACCTTTTCCCAGTGGGACTCTCCCATTAACAATAACAGATCTTGGTGGAAAACTAATCCAACACTAAATGGGAATAAATCTTGTGACATTCCAGAAGCTCATCCAAGCATCGCCCCAGTGAATATGTGCTGTAATCAAAGCTAAAATAAAACATTACAGTGACTGACTGTTTTGTGGTGGCAATGTTTTCTGGCCATGAAGCAAAGAACTTTAAATCACACTGAATGACGGCGTCATGATTGCGCTTTTTAGTGTGTGCAACTTCTAAGTCTTATCTATTTTAGTTTGTAAAGGAACAATTGTATAACGCTCAACCATATTTGTTCATGCATTCAGATCAATAGAGTCCACTCTCCTTCCTCCTCTTCTGCCTCCTCCATTCCTCTTGCAGCACACTTCTTTAGAGATGCCATGCTCTGTGTAGCCCATCTTTCTCCTGAATTGCATCCTTCATACAAACGTAGAAGATAGAGAACTAAAAACTAAGAAAAAATATGAATACAGTTATATATTGGAATGAAGTATAATGTTTCAGTATGTAAGCATTGGAAATATAAACACATTTAATTTATTAGTTGTCATTCACAAAATCCAGTTATTCCCATCTGTCAGTGGCAAGTCAGCATGTGTTCCTGTCTTTGATTCCCCATAAAGGATGTATTCATATTCTTTTCATGTTTTTTTTTTATTATTATTTCAAGTGCTTAAAACCTGGCATTTCATATGTGTTCCTGCCACAGTATTCAATCTGTTACTGCACAAACAAAGACAAATGTGACAAATGCTTGTCCTTCCAGGGTCAGGGGTGACTGGTGCCTATCTGCAGCAGATTGGATTTTAAAGATATTAATAAATAGATCTCTGATATTCTGTTTGCAACTAGAAATCATTTTGATAATTCTAACGGATCTAAGAAGAGAGAAGGTTGGTTTGACTTAACTTCAGATAGTGGGGAAAAATTTTGTCTTTTTATTCAGTATAAGCAAATACTTGGTTTCAGCTGTACATTTTGTAAATCAATTGTTTACTTAGCTTCTTTGAAAATTAGCGTTTTGACTAATTGTTTTTTTTTTTTTAAATAGTGGCATATCTGTGTTTTGTAAATTGAGATTAGAATTAGATCATGTCAAAACCTGATAAAAACCAGATAATTTTTTGTTAATATCTTCCAACTAATTAGAATGTGATATTTATTTGTATCATATGTTTTTTATTATCCCAGCTGAGATTTTGCATCATCAACTAAATTATGTCCACAGTGACAGTCATAGGTTAGCAAATCCATATTGGTCATTACTCTCTCAATGTCTCCTCAGAGTCCAGTAGTTTTGGTGCGGCTGTTTTTGCCTTCCTGGTGAAATTTATATTTATAATGAGAAGTAAAAAAATAAAAATAAAAAAAAAAAAAAAAAAAATGCATCGACTGCATTTAATGTGTCAGACTCAGGACAAAAATAAAGTTGAAAAAGTTATAGAGGGACCAGGATGGGTAGGTTTTCCTTGGTTTTTAGAAAATGTAACCCTGCTGATTTAGAAAACAAGAAAAAACAATCTATACATCCTTTATATTTTGAAACAGTTTGACTCGGATTGTCTTTAAAGGAATCGTGGGTTATGACAGTGTTTTTCAATAATCTCTGCTTACTATTATTCAGTGGTTTAGAGCTGCGGTGCTGACAAAGTTTTCCGGATCATCATCATTCCAGGGTATGAATGATGATTGTTCTGTCACCCTGGAGTCAATATTGATGTTTTGAGCAGCCTTCATGGAAGCACTGAAGGAAACTGTCTCTGTAGATCTGCCACATCTGCAACATATCATGTCTGCATATCACAACCTTTATTGTTTCTGTCATTATTTCCCAACAGGTTAACAAACTACCTACTTTATTTCTAGATTAGTTGCATCTTGGGGGGGAAAATAGTCTCTTAAAGAGCAAATACAGCTATGAAACATGCGGAAACATCAAATTCAATGTCTTAAGTGGGTAAACATAATCATATAAAGGATTGGGGAGATGCTGGAGAAATGGATTGTGATGACGATCCTTTACAATTGCTTTTTCTTCCATAAGTGGAGAGATAAGCTTGTTAAAATGTTTAAGCCACTGGCTGCTAGCTTTATTTGTACTTTAATGCCAATGTGATGAAGGTTTTAGCAACGCATTTAGAAATAGTTGGTACATTAATGCAGATTTGGCTGGTGTCGACCAATAGGATCTGTTCCCCAGATTGTGAGCCGATAATGTTCGCTGTTTTTTTTTAATTTTTTTATAAGAGTTTATTCTGAATTAAATGTAACCACCATGAATCTCTCTGGGATTGGAACCATAACTTTTTTTTCATATTATTTTGGCTTCAACAACAAAAGATTAGAAAGCAGAACTTTTTAAATGTATATTTATAGTGAACCCTCAGGTGACAAATCACAGTGACTGACTTTCATCTATTGGCCTCATAAGTGCCCAGAATCCCGTTTTGTTTTCCTTTGAGGTGAGTTTTGTCTACAGACAGATGGGGGTTTGATCAAGGTTGGTCCTCAGGGGTGGGGCCATCCTAGGCATTTTTTCTGAGCTGAGTTTAATTTTTTTCCTCTGATGTATTTCATTGTTTTGATTTTCTCCGTTGTTGTCGCGTTTCCATCTGTCTCTCTGGTCGGCTCTGTTCAATTTGCTGAAGGCTTCCTGGCATTGCTGTAAGCGTTATTCTTTTGCCAATTTCTCAGATGTCCTGAACACCTTTTGGCCACATTGTGTGTTTTATATATTAATTACAGCTCATTAAAAATTCTAAGAGAGATAAAAAAGGTGAAAATAATTGTGAATTTGGCCTCCAGGAGCCGTTTAGATTACATTAAAATGTGACTGACTACACTGTTGCTGCTGCCAGCACCACATTGTTATGAAACAAATTATTTAAACCAATTTTAATGAACTGTTATTGCCTTTAGAATAAGTAAATTTTGCAAAGGAACTTTCACTCAAGATTAAAGAAGCATATTTTTACATTCTTTAGAGTACTGAGAGCTATTCAAGGTACAGGATTAGTTTTCTTGTGATGTGTAAATATATGCCTTGGGATTGACGGATAAATTTGATTTAAATTTCCCGGTAGTCAAGGATTTGTGCTCACACTGTTTGAATTAATCATAATAACTCGAGACTCGAGAATTTCATCCCAGAATGGAAATCAGACGCCCCACTTCCAATTAAAATATGCTTTTGAGGGATTAATAGCTGTGTGACCCTAGAAAAAAATAACCTATTGGATGCAGAATAGAAGAAAGACTTTTTATAAAATTATGGCAGCCATTTTTAAGATATATGCAAAATCGACCAGCACATTGGATTGACTGATCTTCCTGTAATCGAGCTGGACTCAACAGGATGTATGAGCGAATCTGATACCATCTGTCTCTCAACCTATTTCCAATTCAAATACATTTTTATTTCATCCTTATTGGTTACCCTTCTCTCCCACATTGTCCATCCAGTCCTTCTTGTCATTTGGTAGTTGTGTTATATTATTGTCAATGTATTTTAATTTAAGTATGTCTCATTGTTTGAATTGTGCTTTATTGTGAACCAATTTTGTCCTGTCAGTTAATACTTGTGATGTTATTACTAAAAAATCCAAAATAAAGTATTTAAAAAAAAATATTAATTTCATCCCAGACAGATATAGTAGAAAAAAAAAACACATTCAGCCAGGCACACAGAATGTGATCTGTTTAATAATATATTTCAGTAATTGTGTTTACAAACAGTCCTGACCTCGGTTTCTCACTTATTTGCAATTGCAGCCAAACATAAAGTGTGTTTATTAAGCAGGGAGATTCAAAACTCAAATTAAGCTTCCATCAACCTCTTTTTAATCCACGAACGACGAAATAATAACAACTGAGTGGAAAAATTCAAGGTAATGCTAATTTATTGACAGAAATCAAAAACTGGGATCTTTAAGACTGCATCTACAAAACCTGGCTGCACATTTATTTGTGTTTTTCTACTAGAAGCAAACAGAAATAGTAAAAAAAAAAAAATTCAACATCCTGTTTAGTCTATCCCTGCCATGGTGCAGGAAGCAATGCTTTATTCAGCCACTGTCAATGCTGTCAGACCATTGTCGACCTGTGCAAGTACAATATTTTTACCCTGACACCGCTGTCACCTTATGCAGCAATATTGGGCAATGTGAAGACTGCCAGATATAACCTCGGGTATTCATATCTGAGCTAAATTCATATCTGAGGCTAAATAAGGTGGGTGTTGGTATAGAAACTGGGAAAATAAACTACACACATACACACGCTGCACACACTGTCTCAGCAGCTTTTAACCAAGAAGCTGAGTTTGCGTTGGTGCTGCAAAGTTGCAACAACCTTTTGTGGATTTTTACATGTAGAAAAATGTTAAGAAATATGTCAAACAAAATGTGTCCCATTTAGCACTATTGTACAAAATAAACTCATATAATTATGAGGTGAGCTACATGCTATCAAACAAATTGAGACAATATTGCTGAGTTAGTTAAAAATGTCACTATGCTCATCATAAAATTTAGGTATAAAATTCTTATTAAAATTAGTAAAGCTCTAGTTACAAAACATTTTCAAAATTCTGCAGACTTTCTTTTGTGATGTTTGCAGGTTGCATGAAGAACTTTCTTTAAATATATATATATACAGCCTCCTAAAAATGTTTAGTAAGCCTTTACATTAATGACATCAATGACGCATTTATTGTAGTAGTATTATCTAAAACTGAAAATATTGCTGCAGCTCTCAAACAAAGACATTTTGAACATTTTTCTCCACGTCATTCTCTCTGGGATTTCCTTTTCATGACGTCTCTGTCTCTGTTTCAGTTATTTTAAACTTGTTAGTTATTACTCGGGCTGTACACACATGCAAAAATACATATGCATAGAGGGAAACTAGCACTTCTCATTAGTCTGGTGGTGGTTGCATCATGCTCTGGGGATGCATTTCTTTAGCAGGTCATGGGAAGCTGATCGGTGGATAACTGGAGCTAAAAACAAAGCAGTGGTGGAGGGCAACATGTTAAATAGATGCAAAAGACATGAACGTACAGTCAGAGCTGAACTGAGATGGTTCAAATTAAAGTATATTCAAATATAAGAATAGGCCAATCAAAGGACATAAGACAGGTAGAGCAGGTAGAGACAAACCCTGAAAGACATTTAGCTGTAAGTTTACCGAAAGGTGACTCCACAAAACATTGATTCAGAGAGACTGAATCTAAAAAAATTAAATGCGATAATAATTAATAACGGTGCATGATTTTCTTTACTATTGTGTGCTACTTTGCTAAGCAGTTCCCAATGAAATACAAGTAAGTTTGTGGGTGTAACATGCAGCTCGACAAAACTCCACAGACAAATCTAATTAAATATTTTATTATGTAAGCTCGTGAAAAAGAGAAAAGCACACAAACATGCCTCACAATTTCATGGTCATTGTGGTCAGTGTCCATTATCTTCGCCTTATTCAGCATTCAGATGCTTCTATTGGACCTTGTGTCTTTGGAAAGCATTGAACCATGTGTTCACTCAGTCCTGTGTCTTTTGCTGGTAATAGATTATAGAATACTGCCAGTGCATTATGTATTTATGGGTCATGGATTTTTCAGATTTCTCCTATAAGTTGCTGCCTTTAAAACAAGTTCTTCCTCCTCTGCCCTCCATCTCCGACTCCCCTAGTCATCAGAACCCCCTCACCTCTCTCATTGCATCCGTCTGTTCCCCTTTCATCTGTTATTTTTAACCCTCAGGCATGCCTCATGCGTGACGCAGATGGGCGCGTAATGTGGACACAGTAAACTAAAGAGGAGAGAGGTCTCATCTGTGGATAGATTGCGAGCTAGACAGCGACTGATGTAAAACAGGAAGCATGGGCGGACACAGGGAGTCTGATTAGGGAGACGAGGAGTGAAAAAGATGCAGTTAAACCTCAGGGGACGGGAGGTGAAATAAGTGGTCATTTACACATAACTCACAATTTAATAATGTCCCAAAAACTTGTCCTTCGTCATGTCTGCTATCAGCTTGTGTTCGGTGCAGTGGCACAGACCACATCCAAAAACTAAACTCCCAGTCAGCACTGCTTTCTTCCCGGTCCTTTCCCGTTCCTCTGTGCCCCGTCTATCTTCCTGAAAGCTCAACACACCCACTCGTTTGTCTGAGCAGAGAGAAGAGGAGTTACATATCAATCTTACGTCACTCAGCAGTCAGCCTCAGACTTTTTGGAGAGCCAGTGAATGAGCACCAACACCACATGACGCACACCAACTGTCAGGCCCAACTAGTTGTGTGCTCACATATGTGTGCGTAAACAGGGCTGCAAATGTGTGGACAGATATTTATTAATAGTCATTATGTGCGGCTGCGCGGCAGATCTGAACCGTGTTCACAGAGAGACCCAAAGATTTGCTTCGGTTTCGTAACACTTGAACTGTTTAATTGTGAACAATATTTTTTTGCATTACTCAGCGTTACAAAATGACTCTAAAAAGAGTCAGGACCCACCTACTCAAGATAAATGCTCAAACTTGTGCATGAAACAGTGACATCATTCAAATTACCGCCAAATGTAGTGATTAGTGAGGTCGTAGGCAGAACTGTGTGTTTTAAAATATGGATGTAAACTGAAATCTGATTACACAATCTGATCAGCAAAAGAGTTGAAATAAACATGGTTAAGAATCATCTGATGGTTTTACTTACTCTGTTCTATCACTCTGATTAAATTCATTATGTTTGAAGCTGTTTCTGTGCAGTTAGTGGGAAGGAAAGATAATGAGTTCATTACCAAGAAGTCCTAAGAAGGCTTTGAAAAAGAAATGAACAGGTGAGAACAAATAATAATAAAATAACACTGGATAATAAATTCATCAACTAAACATTTACCTTGTAAACTAATATGATTTAATGCATTGGGAGAATTAAGTTAAAAGGTTTGCTTGTCTGCTGGGCAGAAAGTTTGACAGATTATAGTTCTTTAAAAAAAAAGTTGTGTTTAGTATATTAATTAGATAACCACTGGAAGGAAAATTAGGGTGATTATAACTAAATCCCATTTTAGATCTACTCCATTTTTCATTTAAGCACAGTTAAACATATTAGTACTTAATTATCCCGTGGTACTCTTTCCATTACATTTCACAACAATAGCATAATGACATCAGACCAACGTACATGCATCACATTCAGTGCAGGTCGTCTGTTTTGTAGTCACATAAATAAACAGGAAAACACAGAAGTGGTGTGTTGATTTTAGTCGCTGTGCCGTCCACATCCAGTCCACCTGGTAAGCTGTACAAATATATTTATTCCAATTTGGAAAAAGTGCTCATTTATAAAAATTCACTGTGCCACATCTGTATTTTCCAAACCAAAATAAATAAATAAGTAAGAGTTAGGGAGGAAATGAGTCCTCCTGTCTGTTGCTTGGACTCTGGTCCTTCTACAACAAATGGACACTTTTTCTAAGTTATACGTCACTTTTTGAAGTTTAATAAATTTTCAGTGCAACAACTTTCTTTCTTAGGGAATACTTATGATGTGACACAAAGCCATTTCTATTACCCACTCCTTAATTGAAAAATTAAAACATAAACATATCATTCTAGTAAGTCAGATGACTGTAGATCTTCAGGAAGTGGCTACAAGAAAATAGCTGCTTTCCACGGCCTGCTTGAATCAAGAGACAGAGCAATATTTTTTATATTTAAATGTTTAAACATTTAAAGTTGTACTAAGAAAAAGATAGATAGAACCAGAAATTACTTTGACATTAGAATGTCCAAAACTTTCTATTTAGTATCCAGACGAATTTTATTCAGTGTGAGATTAGATTACAGTAGTAGTGGGGGGTTTTTTTCCTTGCTCATTTAAAAATCTCTTCACCCAAGGTGGAAACAGATGTGTTGTATAAAACTTACTACACAGCTCAGTACATAATTATTGTAAAAACCCCAATACTTTCTGTTATTTTACATATAAAAACATGATTAATTTTATCATCTCAGACCTCTCAATAAGAACATATTTTGTCTTTTTAACTGACTTTTAATGTCGTGAAGTAAAATCTGAGATTACAGTTGGTTGTTTTTGCCTACCAGAGTGCTGCATAGCACAACACAGCATGCTTGCCTTCATAGAAATTTTTTATGAAGCTGACTTGCTGGCTTACTAGGTTTTAAGCGTAGGAGCAATTCAGATCAGACGAACCGACCTGACGATGGAAACCTCTGGGAAAAAAAGTAGAATAGAATAGAATAGAATATTATTTACTGACCCACAGTGGGAAAATGCAACTTAAGCAAAGTATTAAGTAATTGAAGCATGCAGATTAACACAAGATCAAATATATCTACAAATAGAATAAAGACTAAAATAATGTACAGTGGGTCAGAAATAAAGTACTCCGATCGAAAGGAATGCTGAACTGAGGAGGTTAATTTAATAATCTATTATTCTGATTTTGAAATCTAGACTCATCTCTGCAGAAAATATAGTTTTTGTCCAATATTGCTGAGTCTGTATGAGTTATTCCCTCTGCTTACTTTCCTTAACTCAAAAGAGAGCAGCTTGAACCAGATGTCATCTGGTTTCAATAATAGATGTTTCTTGCCTTTCTTCCATAAAGCCCAGATTTGTGAAAAACACAAATAGTTGTTTTTCATGAATGCTACATGTTCCTCCTGATCTGTTAAAGTCTCTATAAGCCCTTTAGAGCTACATTAGGCTTCTGGGCTGCTTCTCTAATTAATCATTTCCTTTTCAGTTTTTTTATTTTAAGTGGCCAGTCATCTCTTTATGTTTTGGCAGTTGTGTCATAATCGACTCAAATTCAGATGAACCTTCCTCATTGAGATATGTTTTTATAATCTAATTCTGCTTTGAACTTTTTTCGTAACTTTCTCCCTGACTTGTCTTCTCCTTAACTCCTTATCTGAGCAGCACTCTCAAAAATAGGACATATTTTCCACAAGTTTTTCCAGACTCATTTGTATCAAAAAATGTCTTTCTTTTTGGCCCAGATTTCATCTGACGCTTTTCAAAGCAATGCAAACACGTCCTGAATGCATATATTTTCAAAAGTTAATTTCTTTGAGTGATCAAAGATCCTATCTGACGTCAAGATGACTGGAGTCCTCCACTTTTATTTAATATTTTTTAATCAGCAGTGGAGTTAAATTTCAAAAGACATTAGTAGAGATCTGAGTGCAGCAATGGTTTTAACGACCAACTGTTTATGAACCCCAAATAATGGAAACTTTGCACAACTTATCTATAATGCTGGAGTATTATTTGCACTAAAACGGTGTAAATATTCTGTAAAGAAAACAAAAGTGATTGTTTTGTTGTTTTATACCCAGAAATGAGATGACCCGTTGATGGAGACTGTGGGTCAACTTGCAGAACCTAAATCCTAACATGCGGAGAAAATTTGACCACGAACGTGACAAACAGGAGATGGATTTAATATGTGCGGCTCTCTGTGTGTGTCTCCGCTTCCCTCCCAGTCATTCACAAGCTGTATTGTAACTTGAGGATTCATTAAGCTCCTATAAACTATCCCATAATGCCCTGCTGCTGAGACGGTCCCAATTCACAGAGTGACGAAGCAGCGAGAGCTTGTGTGTGTGCATGCATTGGTCTTCTCATATGAACCTCCTTGTGTTTGTTACCCTGCGTGTGTGTGTGCGTGTGCGAGGGGGTGGGGGTGAGTGCGTGTGTGCGTGTGTGTGTGTGTGTTGGTCTGACGTCAATGCTCATCCTGTCTAATTTTAACAGCAGAGCGAGGAAGTCTCACTGCACCTTGTAGGTGTCTTCTATAAATGTATTTATAGGCAGAAACTAAACTGGGTGTGAGAGTGACAGGTGAAGTGTGCCTTTCCCTCTTGGGCATGAGGGGGAAAGAGAGGGGAAAAAAAAGAAAACAGGGTTATTTATAGAGCCAGACTGCCAGGGAATGTTTTCTATTTGGACTGGGTTTTACCACTGGTTTATATTTCAGGCAGGTTGAATGAAAAGATAATGAGGAAAAGGCTGGAACAGTGCATGGTCTTGTTGCCTATTTATATGTGTTACAGTTTTAAAACCTGCTGTGGTTATTTAAACACACTAGCTGCTCTAAAGAAAGTTTGGAGCTACAGAAATGCTGAAATGACAAAGTGAACCAGTAAACATGAGCTGAGATCACTTGAGGTTTCATTCAGTAATTAGAATCATAGCTTTTTCCTCTGATCCATAACCAAGATGGAAATTACATAATTTATTGCCAGAAGGGTTGTTTCTAATACGTCTTTTCAATCTTTATAAATATGTATTTACCATATCATGCGTGTTTGAAGTTTACACACCCGTTACCTTTTTACATCAAATGTTTTTCAGTAAGATTTTATGTGACAGACCAACATAAATTTCTGCATAAATTAGTAAGAAAAAGATACATGGTTTTTAGAATTTCTTCATAGAAAAAGATATCTGACATGAATACTTACCTCAATACCTATGAATGCAGTTGCAGCCTTAAGTGTTTTGGGATCAATCTCACAATCTATCCACATTTAGAGACTGGAATATGCATAAATTTGTCTTGTGAAAATAGTTTAAACTCAGTTTCGTTGGATGGAGTCATCACTTCTCTAGACATATGTCTCTTTTGTTGAACATTTCCAGCAGGTGATCTTTGCCTTTTGTCCTACAGTCTCAAATCTTTTGCAGCTTCTAATAAGATTATGTGTACATGATTTTCTTTCTGAAAATTTGGTCCAACTTTCCATCAACTCTTACCAGCTTCACAGTATTCCCACAGCATGATACTGCCATCATGTTTCATGATGACGGTGTTGCCTGCAGGCTGATGTTGAATGTTAGTTTTTCAGCACATATGGGTTTTGCTTGCAGCACAAAATGTTTTAGTGCCATTGAACCATGCTTCATTGGACGGTTATCTGTGAGACGTTTAATGCAATGGATTATGCTTTTGTTGCCTAATTCCACTTTAAATGTTTTCACTTCCTTCTTGCTGATCTGTCTGCTATCTGTTTTGGTGTTCATGATGCCGTTTCTTCAAGGATCTTCTACAAACCTCCAAAACATTTCAAGAGCTGCTATATTTATACTGAAAATAAATGACACACAAGTAACCTTTATTTAGACGACTTTTGAAATCTTTTGGTCAGACTAGAGTTTATTTACTGCCATCGAAATGAGAATATAATTACATGTTACAGTTTTTAAATTAGAGTAAACATGTTGAAAATACAAATAAAATACATGGTTTTGCAGTATTTTGGAGTGAAATGTGCGGTATTGCTCTCAGACTCTTGTTGCATCAAGTCAAGTGAAGTTTATTTGTATTTCATATTTCAGCAACACGGCAGTTCAAAGGTTTACCTCATAATAATTACATCATACAGTCATCGATTATGAAACAAGTAATAAGCACTACATTTTGTCAGATGGCATCATCTCAACATAGAGCATAAATTTAAAGTTCTAAACTAACTAAGGCTTAATTAAACTACGCAATTTAAAAACAGTGAGATTTCCCTTGGTTTGAATATAGGAAAAAAGCATGAAGTTACATTAGATAAAATCAAATATTTGAGGGAGTCCTAGCTAAGATATCCAACAATATAGTAATACGGAATAAAATAATTCTTCAGTTAAAACATTTTTCCATAAGGGTCTAAAGTTCAGCAAGGGGGAAAAAGTGCTGGAACTGAATTAATACGTTTTGCAATTTGCTCCATGACTGTGGGGCTAAATTAAAATTGACCTCCCTACTGCATGAGTCCTAACAAGATATTTAATGCTGTCTGAATTTGCACAAAGCTTTGGCTTTTATCGCTATGACGACCAGCTAGTAGTTTAATGATTTAGGCCTTGATTGGAAGATGAATAAATGTCTTTAGTCTTATTGTTGAGCCACAAATATGTCCACCAGTCTACTAGCAAGTTGTGTGATTTCCTGCCTGAGAGCACCTGCAGATAAATATGTGCTGCACAATCATTTAAATCTTCTCCTGGGCTCCTGAGCCACAAAAGACGCATTTATCTTTTTCTTTTGACAGCTGGCGAGTAATTTCCTAAACACTCCTTTGAAGTTTTTAAAGCCCCCTGGGGATCACACTTCGGAAACCTTTATTCAACAGCTTTGTCTCCTAATTGTAAATCTCCAAGTTGCTAGCAGAGCAGCTGTGGTTATGGAACTGACGAAAAATGCAGAAAAAACAACTAAAATGTATTAATATTTTGTTTTGTTTTTTAACTGCTGATTTCACGGTCTCTCTGTTTTTTGAACTGCATCAAACTTTAAAAGTTTTATCAATCCAGATGTCACAAAATCCTGAATCTCTGAGCCAGAAATAGGCTGTGAAAAAAAATGGGAAAGTCTTCAACACACAGAATCAGGATGCAAAAAAAAAAAAAGAAAATGATCTTTTCAAACAGCTTGACTGACGTGTATCTTTTCATGAAGGAGTGACAGTGTACTGCTGACACACACCACCTGGATGTGTCATGAACACTGATAATCTTTTGAAAAACAAATGTTAACCTTTTATAAGCCTCAGGTGCCAAAAGAAAGGCCCTCCAAGGATTTCTAAGAAATAATTTAGATAGCCTTTTAGCTGCTTCCATTATGCAGCGACGTCAGAGCTCCCTTGGCAAAAGAGGAAACATACAAAAACTCTTTCAGACCAAATGCATAAATCACTTCCCATAAGACAAAAATAAATGGCCACTCCTTTTACAGAGTAGTTTTGCACACCTGCTCTGATTTATTTATGTATATTTTAGTGTTTTGAATGTCATTAATCCTTTGAGGTTGAATAGGTTTGTGAGTCTAATCAAACTGTTCCTGCATTAATAATTCAATTAACTTTTTTTCTGCCTGTAAATCTGAATTTCCTTTTAAGAAGATCTCAGACTAAACAAATAGATGCACACAAAGAGCCGAGTAGGTTTTGAAAAAAAAGAAAGAAAACAAAATGTATTTTTTAGGCATATTCTTCCTGCACAGCTTTTATCTGGAGAAGTGCTGTTTTAACATTGTTCAAAGCGACTCCTGGAAGAACTGTTGTGCAATGAAAGGATTCTCAAATAAGCTGCGGGGCAAAACTGAACTTTGATCATGCAAAGAAAAACTACTAAACCGCAGAAATTGATGCAGCCTTTTTCTACCTGTTTCTGAAAGTGCTTTCAAAAGATCTTGTTGTAACTGTTTGCATTCATTAAGAATTGCAATGTTTTACACTATTTTGTGGAAAGCTGTTGTGCCACGTTTAGACAGAAACTACTGACATGTTTTACGTTATCATTCAGAAAAATGCAGAATAGTGCTTCAGTAGAGATGTTTACCATTATGATCTGCCTAACAGTGTGTTTCTTGAATTCAAAGCAGTTTTTCACCATACGACACCCTGATATCTGTAATGAAAAAAGGTTGAAGTTTCAAATACTAAATATTTTCTACAACACTATAAAGGAAAATAATGGAGAACAAATTTGGTCAAATACATAATGATCTAATGGCTTTATTGATGAATAGAAACTAAATTAGTGTTTGTTGTAATCTTTGATAATTAGGCATTGCTCTGAAAACCTTCTGTTTTAATTAATAATTACTAAAAACCATATTTTTTCAAAGTAGTAAATAACATTTCTCAGTCCTTAATTTACCCAAGTATAAATGGTAGACACATTCTTTTTTTATTTTCTCTTTTGCAATAAATAATTATCTAAACTGTTAATAAGCCAGTTGCTTATAACCAAAAGTGGTTATCAAAAAAGAAAACACCATCCAAGAGTAACCTCTACTAAAATATATTGGGATCGACATTCAAAAATAAAAATAAAAATCTTCCAAAAAATACATAAAAATATAAATCTGTTAAAGACAAACACACTCTGTGTTTAGGTTTTAAAAGCAAAACTCTGCAATTGATTTTTGCACATGAATATGTAACCACAAGTGTATCTGAATGTGCATTCTTAGTTCAAGCACAAAGCACAACCCCAGGCCTGTGGATAAACATCAATCTGACGCTGAGAACTTGAGCAGGTTGCATTGCCACCACTCAGTGTCGGGTTGCATCAGATTGTGCTGCTGTTTGGACTTTTTACTTATTCTACTTTTCATCGATACATGAATCCAGACGGTGCTGCTTTGTTTTGCTGTTGTAACTGACAACAATACAGAGTCCCCAAGACAGGACAGCAGGTCAGATGTCTGCAAACATTACTGTCCTCTTCTTCAAGAAAGGGTTAAAAGATTAAAGCTGAGCTATTTTTTGATCCGTCTCCAGCCAAATAATGATTAATACCCCACTGTAACTTCCTAAAAGTCGCTTTATCACACTTGTATGACTGAAGCAGCTTTAAAGGCTTGTTCCATTAAAATCTAATCATCATTGATGCAGTGTGATTGCCAGGATAACCCATAATGGCCAAGTGGCACAGAGTTTCTATAAATTCCCACATGTGTGATTAGACTTATGAATTTTTGAACATTTAAAGAAAAAGGAGACCATTAACTCAGAATAACTGATGATTTCGTGCAAGAATAGAAGGACAATGTCAATGCAGAAGTGCGTTTGTATCAACTTCTGTGCTGATGTTTGCAGACTGCATCAATATTTTCTTCAGTGGAATTGATAAATAATGCACGAGTGGTTTATCACAAGCTAGAAAACGTAATGTGTTGTTAGAGCTCTCTGGAAGCAGGGATGGGCTTTTTTTCTACAAATAAGCAATGCTGGGCCAAATTGGTTTCCATCAGTATAAATCAAGTTGAGATCTTTCGAGAAATATGCTGAGTGAAAACACTGCTGGGTTTAGAGCGGAGCGTCCTTTAAGATATGCTCCAGATTATAAGTTATTTATACCATCCAGTTAAGTTAGTGAAAGTTTTGAAGGAGCAACTAACAGTGCACTCAGTTCTGTGCAGGTTCAGCATATGAGTTACTTTTAATAAGATCACACCACATTTGTTGCAATGATTTGGCACAGCTGGATTTTAAAATATCCATCCATCCATCCATCCATCCATCCATCCATCCATTTTCTAACACCCTTGTCCTTAGTGGGGTCAGGAAAGGTGCTGGTACCTATCTCCAGCTAATGTGTGACCCCGCCTCTCGCCCAGAACAATAGCTGGATTTTAAAATATAAAATCAAATTGGTTGAAAAGAACAACCAGTTTTACGTTTAGTCATTTATTTTATTGGCTTTTGATGGTAAAACAGGAATGACTCAGCCACATGCAGACATGTTGAAGAGTTAATGCTCTTTTAATAATTGAACCCTTTTGAGAAAATATTTGGCACTGATGTAACCCATTTTCCGATAACTTTGTCTCGTTCCATTACAGGAATTAATATTAGAAAGAATGATGACATTATGCTGGAAAGAGCAATCAAATGGGATCCCCTTCTATTTGGAACAACTCAGAAAAACACTCTCTGTTGTTGTTGTTGATTAGTTTAAATGTAGTCAGATGTGAATCCTGTGTAAATACTGTGCTGGAGAAGTTAGCTTCCATGTGTTCTGCATTTGTCAAATTTCTGATTTTGCTTCTTAAACCAAATCTTTCTACAATATAAGGATAACAGATATCCTAAATTGGCCAAAGTGTTTGTTTGTCTGCCTTCACACACACATGAATTTGAGCCACTTCCTAATTCAAAGCGTTTAATATGATGTGAGCCTCCATTTTGCTGCTCTAATGGCTGCAGCTGTTCTAGAAAGGCTTTCCACAAAGTTTTAAACTACTGCTTAGTTCATTAGTTCAGATACAGCTATGATAAGTCAGATTTCTTTTAAGTTAATGTCATGGAATAACTTAAAAGAAGTTAATATATATATATAAAATGATAGATATATTAACACAATATTATATATTTTTTATTATTATTTAATTTTTTCCTGTGGGACTTCAACAAAACTTTTCCTTTTAACACCGTCAATCTCTATTCCCCAGGGTGAAAGGTTTATCGGACTATTTACTGTTTTAGATTTAATAATTTAGAATTTGTCAAATCAGTTTGTTAGCCTGAGTGAGTTTCCCACCTGATAACAGTGGTTTTGAGTTTGTTGATCCCAACGCTGGAGCCGTGGAGCCGACCAACGGCCCTCGACTCTCTTAAATCCTAATCGAGGTTTGAGGCTGGAGTTTAGTCCAGGTCGGCGCCTTAACGCTGTTCATCGGCGTCCTCGGATGTCCAGTCGAGGGATCCGGGTCACGGCGCCAGACTGTCGTGGAAAAAAACTATTTCCAAGCACTTTTCAGGTAAAATCACTCAATCAGCAAAAATATTTTCCCACACTTTCGTCGTGGAAATAGAATTTTGAGGAAAGAGATTAATTTAATACAATAATGTTGCAATCTAACAAAATCTGGAAAAAAAAAATTTAACTTTTCAGATACATCAAGAAGATCGTGGGTTTGATTCCCAGCTCAGGGTCTTTCTGCGTGGAGTTTGGATGTTCTCCATGTGCATGTGTGGGTTTTCTCTGGGTACTCTTCCTCCCACACTCCAAAAGCATGACTGTCAGGTTAATTGTTTTTTCTAAATTCTCCTTAGGTGGGCGTGGTTTTTGTCCGGTGTGTCTCTGTGTTGCCCTGCGACAGATTGGCGACCTGTCCAGGGTGAACCCGCCTCTCGCCTGAAATGTCTCACATGAAATAGGCGCCAGAACCCGTCCCGACCCCTCTAGGGAGTAAAGAAAATGGATGGATGGAGATACACTGTTCATAATGAAATCAAATGACTTCAGCGTTTACTTGTTGCTATGAACATATTGTTGGACTTTAAGCAAAATATTTCCTGCTCTGCTCAGCAGCTTCCTAATCTGAAATATAATGAGAGCAAACCTTTGCAATGAACAAAAAGATGCTTTGAAGCTCTATGGAGATAATAATTTTCTTTTTTTTTTTCAACAAAAGGCTGTGATTTTATATACCAACCAGCATCACTTGATTAAAGATGGTCAGAAACAGAAATAACATGCAGTAAAATTTATTCATGAAAATCTATTGCTGAGGAAAGAAAACCACTTGATCACGTTTAGTCATCAAAACATCATAGTTAAATCAGTTAACAAAACTTATTAAGCTTTTGATACTAAAATGCTGTTTGAAATCAACTAAACGAGAAACACAACGGTGATTTAATCAGGTTGTTTTGTGACGTTTACACACCATCATAAATACCAAGCAGGTCTGGGATAAAATTATGGGGAAGTTTAAGGTGGATATGAATTATAAATACCAGAATCTCTGCAGCGCTGTTCATTCCAAAACTGTAAATAGTACAAGAAGAAGAACTTTTAAAGCAGCAGCAGACAAGAGATTGATAACTCTAGCAGAAGACCAGACAACTTTCAGGAAAAAAAATGAAATAAATGCACGATGGAGGGATATTGCAAGCAGGTTGACTTTTTCCTAGGTGTCCATCATTGTTTCCTTGAGTTAAATATATATCTTTAGCACATTTGCTAAGTAAGACAAATAAAAAGAATTAGGAGGAGAGTAACTTTATTAGGGCTGGTGTAGCAGCAGGATGGGAAATTGAAATTTTCAGAGTTTTTCCATCTTTATTTACGAGATCTTCCTTTGTCCATCACACAAACATGAAACAAATCCAAACTCCTGCCCTCCCTTACTCAGGCTGTGATAGATTGGCTGAGGGCTGACGTGGGTGAAATATGGAAGATGAAGGGGGAGGAAGAGGGATGTGGGAGAGGCAGGGCATGGCAGAGAAAAATAAAGAGTTTCTCTAACCAGATATAGTCCCAGTGGTTCTTGTAATTATCTCCTCTACAACTTCCTGTAACTCTCCACTGTTTTCCGAATTGCAACTATAAATAAATCCCTACCGTATTCACTCTAGTCTGCACAGTGAACCACCAAGCGATTAAGGGATGAAGGGAACATCACTACATCCTCCCTTTCCTCCTCTCCTTTGTTGCCCTCCCTCCTCCACCTCTCTGGACCTCCACCTCTCCCCCACTTCTTCTTTTCCTCACCCTCACAGAGCTTCACTTGGAGGACGTGGTGTAGCAGCCGTGTGGGTGCCACTGCATGTCGCGGATGCGCCTGATGGACTGCATCTGAGGGCAGCGAGCGCCGAATTCATTGAAATGCCTGTAGTCGCCCTTCTCCAGCAGGTACTGGGAGCCCCGGTATCCGGGGAACTGGTACCCCACCCAGCTGGGGAGGGAAAGAGGAAGCATAGCGTGAACAGCTCCAAAGTTGCAATGAAAATGATTCATTCATTTTGCTCACAAGTAAAGGCAAACAGAAGGGTGAAAGACGAGTAAGAGATAAGTGAGAAATGTACATAAAATCTGTTCAGACAGATGCAGAGGAATCGTAGTGGGTAAACAATCTCTCAAATAAAAAAACACATTGATCTATTTTGTTAGGCTTTCAGACATAGCCGGGTCTGATACCCAGCTGTTTGTTTCCACTGTTTCACAGCACTGAGAACAAAGTAATCACAGCAGAGAAGAAGCTTTGTTTGCAACCACACCTCTGCGAACACATCCAGGGACGCAGAGCTGCTGACGTCCACGACACCCTCAGCAAGATGCTGATGAAAAAGTCTCTATTCCTGCTTTCTCTCTTTCTTTCTCTCTCTCTCTCAGACGGCTCAGAGAGTTGGTGATTAGAAAGCTGTTTCTGCCTGTATGAGAATGACGTCACGGATGTGAAAACCGTCTGACACACGCAGCGGCACGCAGGCGCTGACTTTTTTTGACGCAGTAGTTTGAGAATCAGAGCGCAATGTTTTTTGGCAGCCCTGTTCAAATATGCATGATCTGCTGGAAGATGCAAATGCGGAAAAAGTCTGTATGGTAGTTGGGCTGCAGCCTCAGTCAGGCATACAAAACACTGCAAAAGCACTGCTTATGTATACTTGTTAGATAAGATAAATAAGATCTCAAGCCACAAAGGTGAGACTTGTGCAATTTCCACCTTATGCTGTGAATATCAAATTCACAGTAGAGGATACAGTGACGTAAAAAGAGGAAGGTGATATCAACGCCGTTGTATCCTGGTGATATAGATAGCTACCAGATTTAGACATTTTTTATGACACCTCAGAGTTAGAAGCAAATGTAGCTTATAGATGTTATTTATAGAAGTAACATCTATTAAACTTTCCCTCAAGAGGGGGTCCTGTATAAAAAGGAAGAAGGTTTTGGCTAATTTTAACAAATATTCTTTTTTCTTTCATTTCCAGTACAAGCAAAAGGTTAATAAGTTGTATGTCAATAGACCCTTTCCAAAAAATGTAGAATATTGTAACCAAGAAATGTATTAATTTTCGTTTTTCAAATGGTTGATGGTCTTTCCTTTAAAAAGGTGATTTCAAACTGCAGTCTTTTTGATGTGTCCCTTGTCCTACAGGTATGGTTTACATGGTGAAAAGTGCCTCACTTTCATGCAGTTGAGATCCTGAGTGCAATGTTTTTGGCAGCCCTGCTGAAATATGCATGATCTGCCGATCTCATTACCAGAGCTCTGGTTATGAGTTCAGTGGATCCAGGTGTGCTGAAACAGAGCGGCATCTAAAGTTGCAAGACTCTGGCCCTCGAGGAACGCAGATTGAGACCCAAGCTTTAAAACGTAAAAGAAAAATGTATCTTTTCATTTTGCCATAAAACACATAAAATTAATGTAACGTCTTTTTCGAATCTCCTGTAAAGTTTTTATGCTTTAGAAGCATGATGTGATCCCTGACAAAATTTTATTTTGTGGAAGAGACGTCTTTTTTTTGTGTGTGTGTTAAACTTGCAAATTTTCTATCCAAGGTATACCCCGAAGAAACGGTGCAGCTGGTGCCGTGTGATCTGAAAGCTTGGGGATGGAGAGCAGAAGTTGCCTCCTTGTTTAGTGAAAGCTGCAGCCTCTATCCATCCATCCATTTTCTTTACACCCTTCTTCCCTAAATGGGGTCGGGAGGGTTGCTGGTGCCAATCTCCAGCTGCGTCCCGGGCGAGAGGCGGGTTCACCCTGGACAGGTCGCCAGTCTGTCGCAGGGCAACACAAAGACATACAAGACAAACAGCCATGCACACACACTCACACCTAGGGAGAATTTAGAAACCAATTAACCTGACAGTCATGTTTTTTTTGGACTGTGGGAAGCGGAGGAATCCCGGAGAGAACCCACGCATGCACAGGAGAACATGCAAACTCCATGCAGAAAGATCCCGGCAGGACCTTCTTGCTGCAAGGCAACAGCTCTACCGCAGCCAGCTTCTACATGACAGCACTGCTAGGTGTCTGTTTGCACTTGCTAGTGGCTGTCTTTGTTTCAAATTAGCAATGACTTAAAAATAACGAATGTTAAATAGCTTATGTGACTTCAAACTTTCTTCCCTTGGAGACTGATGTAAATACAAACAAACTGCGAAGATACCGTCTTTAAATTCTTCCAGTAGGAGGTTTCCTGGATGAATCAGTGTTTACATAATTATAAAATCAGAACAACAGCTTCGACGAACTTCAAAAATGACTGCAAGCTTTAGCAAGTCACTTTTCAGTTCACTTGTCCTTTGGTGGCTCCTCTAGTTGTTGCAACTGCTGTGTAGGAGTGTGGCAAATCCACACTTAAACATCAAGTAAAGACTTATGTGAAATGATCCTAGCATTGTCGGTGAGATACCGGATATGTAGAGGAATCCAGGCAGTTTGGTTTTTTTAATTTATCACCAAAACTTTATCGCCAGCATTTGCAACAAGTTCGCCTCATTTTACCCACAGAGCAGCTCTTCGCTATGCTGCTTCTGATGGTGAAGAAAAGACGGTCCTCCAACTCAGTGTCTGTTTTCATATGAGCAATATGACTCCCTACCCAGTAATACACCAGCGGTTACATGAGTGAGAGGAAAATTGGTTGTTCATTGTAGCAGGCTACTGGCACTGTAATTGATGTCTAATTTGAACTCTCATGCTCTCTGCTAAGCTAAAGGTTTTTTTGTTTTTTTTTTCCAGTAATATGAACTGAATTTGATTATCTCTGCCTGTAAATCTTAAATATTAAATAAGTGAATCCGTAAGACCTGAATCTGATTAATCTACACTGAACAGAGATTCTTAGTTTGAGATTTACAAACCATAAATGTAAACATTTATGAAAGACAAAATGAGACATTTTCATACTTTATAGGCCCTTTTGGATTACTAACACTGAACCATGAAAAGCATTACATATGAACAAGATAAATCAGGACCGAGATTTCCACACTGATTACAAACTGGGTTTGTTTGCATCTGAGGATGCAGGCTTGGAAACAAAAGCTTGCCTAGAGCCCTATTCATGCAGGAATCACCACTGGGTCAACATTTATCTGTAAAGTGATGGAAAAACTACTGAGAAGATCAACTGAGACAAATTATTATACAGAAAACATCCTTAAGTTTGACTATTTCTCTTAATCTGAAGCAGTCATCTATGTGTGGCATTGTTTAGTGGAGCTGATGAGCAGCAACTAAGCACCCAGAATGCAATGTTGCATAACATTGGTGATCATTCCCCAATCAGGAATTATACAGATTAGCATTGTTAGCTGTACTAATTACTTGTCTCTGTGAGTATTCTTTGGAAAAGGCAAAAGTCTGTCAACATTTCCAAATTCAGCATGAGAGACAGATGTTGAAGACAGAATTAAAGAGAACAACTTTGGTCTCCAGCCTTCCTGCAATCAACTTAAATAATTGTGGCCAGTCTGACTATACTGTACATCCAAAGTGACGCTCTGTGGCAAACATCACTTTTTTAGTTGCAAATAAATGAAAACTAAAAGTAGAAAAAGGCAAAGGAGTTAAGTGACCAGTTCATGTTGAGCTCTTTGACATAGCAGCCTGGAGGAAAAGCTGTCATGCCTCTGTGGAAAATACAGTTTCCTCATAAATAGCTTTTTACCGCTTTTTCTCTACTACTGACTTTTTTGTAAGCACTGTACTCCTAAAGGTTATTGCTGTGTCTTCTTCCCACAGTCATTACATCCATATTTAAGAATGTTGTGGTCAATGAGATCTGATGTTTGTTTTTTTTTTAACATGCCATAAATAGTTTAAATTCTTTAATAAATAAATAAATAAATAAAAATCTTGTTTGTTAAACCTGAGATAAAAATCAAGCAGCTAGATCTTATTATGTCTGAACCGTTGATGGTGGGAAACATGAGGTCAACCTAAAAGGAAGCATTTCCATAAATGTAAAATAACTTTAAGATGCTCACGTCCCACAGCTGACCAAGATGCTTCCCACTCTGTCGGTGAAGCCGTAGGCAGGCAGGCTGGGAACATCATCATCCATGATCTCCATCTTACGACCTTTGTATTCTCCAACCTCATATAAACAGATCTTGTGTTTCTCAGGATCCTGCAACGTGTTGGATGAGCAAAACAAAAAAAAGAAATGAAGAGGAAAAATAGAAGGGAGATAGCTTTATTCACAAGTGACAGCATAGCAGAGCTCACCATCCGCACAGGCCTGAAGGACAGAAGGTAATCGTTCTTCTGGCAGTTGCTCCATGAATCCCAGCGGGGGTACTCGCCCTTTTCCAGGATGAACATTTCACCACAGAAGTTCATCTGTTCAAAGCCCACAAATCTGAGGAATGGAATAAAATGCACTAAGACGAAAGACGTGCATTGAATCTCTGATTATGGAAGCGTTTCAGTTCTTAAACTCAGAGAGCAGCATTGATTAGCCTTCGCGAGAGCGTTGCTTAGCCTTTGATCTCGCTCTTCTGCTTGTTGACTCCTTCTCAAAACTGATTGTTGACACATGCTGGCCTGAGATGCTTCTTTGGGGATTTAGTGGAAAAATGAGTCGTATAATGATGCTCTTTTTTTCTGTTATTGTCTGTTTTTGTGCTTTTGTCTTTCATTCTGCTCACACGGGAACTACACTTTCTTGGTTAGTGAATAAGCAGAGGAAAGTTGTTGCCCAGCTCTGGTCAAAGTCAGATGCTATCTGGAAAAGTAAAGCTCACTCTCCTGCTGCACTCTATGCAAATCGCTGTGGATAAAAGCCTCCCCTGACTGCCTAAAAGAGCAAAAGTGTCCCATAATGCAGAGGCACATCAGTGAAATCACCTGCTGTTTGCTCAGAGAAGTGGGGTCTCTGTGTGCACTGCTTAAACTCGTGGGCGTGCGGAAGTCGCGGTACTTACGGCCCACAGCAGACACGCAGGGAGCGCACCCTGTCCATTCCCATGTCACACACGTTCACGCACTCGGCAGTGATCTCAATGCAGCGGCCCTGGAAGTTCTCCTGGTCGTATACGCACATCTGACCGACACAGAGCGAGGAGAAAGGAACTGGTTACACTGAGATGGAGGAAACTTTCCAAATGTAGGGTAGAGATCGTTATGAAGAACCCATGTTGTTCTGGAAAGCACTAACTGGCTGCCTGGAGTATTTTTCAGCCATTTGTTGCATTCGCCCACCTACTCAAGGAGCTTTAAAAACCAGGAGGAGGGAGCAGCAGGTGAGAGCTCAGAGGGTAAACTGTAAGGCTGTCTGCTTCACACTGTTTAATAAAGACAGCAAGGCAGAGGAGCTGGAGATGTTTGAAAATCTGCTGTAGATGTGTGGGTGTGCTCTCCGTACCTTGTAGGACATCATGCCCATCTCAGACATCTTGTTCTGAGCTGCCTTCCCATCAGGCTGGGACTTGGGTTTCTCTCCTTCAGCAGACATGACTTAAAAACAGAAGAAGAAACGATTTGTGATGAAGTTACAGTTTTAACCTTTTAAAAGTTACCAACCACTGACAAAACACTCTGAAAAATCATTTTTGAAGTCTCACATCCCAGAGATATGTAGAAACAATTAAAGTAAACTATTTAATTTGGTTGATTTTTCTAAAATGTTCTCATATAATCCTTTAAAAATATAATAAACTTTTAGTCTTAAATCAACAAAAGTCCCTAACTTTGTTGTTGTTGTTTTTTTTTTCAAAATAAAAGCAATTAAATCTATTTACACATTTGGGAGAAGGGACCAAATTTTCTGTTTTTATTTCTTAAGATTTAAATCTATTTCCTGATTTAGTAAAATTTGAAACAGCACAGATTTTGTTCAGAACAAACAATAAGTTAAACTTTAAAACATGCTTTCTGCAAAGAAGGCGATTACAATTTAAGATGCTTTCATGTCGACATAATTTACAATGCTCTAAATATCTCTGTCACTTGCTTTTCTTGATAAATCTGATTTTGTCATTAATATTGCTTAAGAATATAACCGTTAACTTATAGACAAGGGATTAGATTTAATCTGAACAAGCTTCTTCCTGCTCCTGCTCAAATATGTAAATTGAATCAAAATTTACTTTTTCATTTTGCTTTGGTGAATTTTATTTTTTAATATAGTTTTCACTGTTTTTCTCAGTGTTTTTTTATATGTAATTCGTAAGGGTTGTTGTTAATACCCTGTCATTTTGAAATCCCTTTATTCTCTCTGCTTTTGACTGGAGTAATAAAAGCTCGGTCACCTGAGATGAGACCACAGAGTCCCACTTTAGCAAACATTTAACTTGCACAGCAGAACAAAAGCAACACAAAGCAAAGTCTGAGCTGTTTTACGACAGATGGTACAAAAAGATCCATCAGTCTGTTCAAACTTTGCCACACTTGTTCATCACTTGTTGGAGCTCAAAACAATCGATGTCTTTTATCCGCAGTCAAACAATGAACAAGCACAAAAGACAAAGTGAGCTGCAGAAAATCACTCAAATTAATTCAGTTTAACAGTATGGATCCGTTCACTGGCTACTGAAAATGCGTTCTCACCATGTGCCCGCACAAAATTTTATTTTGTAACCTTCTATATTCTTTATGAGCAAGCCATGATGTTTTTCATTAATAATGCTGGATTTTCCCATTATAAGATCACATTAATTAATATTATTTTATAGTTCTGACTCCCATGACCATAAATATCTGGACTCTATCTCCCTCCTTTCTTCTCTTTTCTGCTGGGTGTTGATCACTGTCTTACCTGTGTGAGTAAAGGAGTGGCCTGGTGGTCAGTGTGGAAGTACAGGGGCCCCACTGTAGCTTTTATATGCTGGCGCCTGGAGTGAGGGGATTATGCAGATAGAAAAAAACTCGCTGAGCTCACAGCCCCCACAGAATAGAAATACCCCATCATCAAACGCAGAGAGAGACACAGGATACCAGCTGATATAAAATAAAACTACAAGGAAGACACATGACCTCAAAGCTTTTTGTCAAGAGGACTCAATCAACGACAAACTATCCAGTTAAAGACGTCGCTGTTGAATTTACAAACAAACTGGCTGAAAACACCAGCAGCCCAAATCACTTAAGTAAAACTATTAATAATATTGAAAATAAAGAAATGACGCCTACTGTCAAGTTATTTATCATTACATTAGTGCAAAAGTGCAAAGTTTTTTGTTTCTTGGCGGGAGGAGGGGGGATTTGTCGAAATTATTTATTTTCACTTTCTTGCAAAGCAGAGACACTTTGATGCTAATTGGTTGCAGTGGAAACTACAACCAATTAGCATCAAGAATCCATTGTGTTTTTTATAGAGATGCTGCTAAAGGTGTGTTTAGTAATTAATAAGGACAGAAATAGGTGAAATATGACATAACTAGAAACAAATATCTACTTGATGTCAGTCTTCCGGTGCGTTGTGAAACTTTGCTAGGATATGTTTTCAAAAGTGAGACAAAAGGCTTTTTATTTACGACAATACAGGAGGTTCTATGTGTAGGTTTTTATGTTGTATTAAGTGTCTTCTAAAAAAAAATACTTCCTCTTTTTAGGGAATTGATCAACTTGAAGCAATGTATGAAAAATTAAACATTCGTAATTTTTTTACAGGTGGTAATCTGAAAAGTGTGGCTTGTATTTACTTTTAGATCTCGTTCACCTTTTTCTGTATTCATATTTTGCTGCAAGTACCACTTTAGGTCTAATGCCAGAGCCAGCTTTGGATGAGTAGATACAGACATGTTTACCTGTAGTGGTTTTACATGTAGCTCAACCTCAGCTTTATAAAATAAGACTTGCATGTCATAAAACATGGATTTAGGTTTGAACTTTGAATGCATTGTTCTAATTGATGAATCGAAACCTCTCCATTGCATATATTGTGTTGGTTGAGGTTGTTGTCCTGCTGGAAGGTGAACCTCCACCCTCGACTCTAGTCTTTCTCAGCCTCAGCAGCTCTTCTTGCAGTGATGTCCTCCTTTTCCCCTTCACTTAGCAAAAATAATCTTCCTAAAAACCAGGATCAGCTTCTGAATCTCTGCTTCACAAAAACATCCCAGTTGTTTTGGCAGTAACTTGAGTCAGCAACCACAACTACTGGCTAATCATATATTTTCATAAACTACACCCAAAAATCTGTTCAAAATTGTCGTTTGACAAAGATGGAGCAATCTTTGTACAGTGAGGCTTTTCACAAAAGTATTCTGTCCTGTTTCTGTCGCAGCTGTAATAAAAACGAGTTGGGTAAAACAATAACGAGAGAAGCAATAAGCTGAGAGAAGCAATAACCTTATTATACCTTTGGGTGAGCAAAGGGAATGCAAGGACAAACACCCATCTGAATCTCTCTCATGAACACTGTAGGAGGAGGTCATTAAATTAAAAGCCCTCTGTGTTTTCCTTCCAGTGTGGGTGAGGGTAATATTACACTGGGTGTGGGCTGCATAGCATGGAGGAAGCAGACAGGCCACATGTGAAGCATGAGCTGGCAGTCGAGTTCATGTGATGTACAGCGTCACATGAACTCAGAAAGAGGACTGAGGCCACAGCTGCGCTCCGGCTGAGACGCCGGTGGCTGACGTAAAGCAAAGCGGAGTTCAATAGCCAGCCTACTTCCTGTCCTTTGAACATGGTCAAAGCCCCAAGATAGAGGCAGCGAGAATCAAGAGGGAGCATTATGAATCAAACATTGCGCATCCTTTGTCCTTTGAGAGTCTGATAATCAAATAAAAAGAGCAGAGAGAGGCGTTGAAGATACTTTATAGAACAGCTTTTAACTGTAGAGAACATGCTTGTTTTCAGGGCCATCAACAAATTTCAGTCATACTTGAAAACCCATTTACTTAGAAATAACAAAGTACAAAAGTTTATGTAAAAGAAAGACAAAACGTATTTCCCAAATTTGTTGGAATTACATTTATATTCCTAAATGGATAAAATATGAAGCTCTCATTACTGTATTATGGTTTTTAATTGTTTTATTTTTCATCTGTGTAGAACGGATATTGAGTAGACAGTCTTATTAGGGGATGATGATCTGCTGCTATTTTGTGTTTTATTTACAGATCTGGTTTAAAGATGCACATAATCATTATGGACATGAATGTGATACTAATCCTATGACTGCAAAAAGAGTCTGTTTAACTCTTTTTCTGCTCATAGAACAGTTGAATTTAATGTAAAACACACATAGAGCGACACTTTCTCTGCGACACTTAACCAATTTGATTTATTGTTTGTACCAAATTAATGGGGATTGGTTAAATTGCTGCCACTGTTTCACATTTAATTTTGCAAAAAATGTTGTACATGATGCATCATTTTCCTTTCACTTATCAAATTTGTGATACCTTGCATTAGCCTGTGACAAAACTTCAATGAAATACATATGCATGCAAGAAATTGCCTCTGTCTTTTGCAAATTGCACTCGATAGCACCGAACTGAAGGTAAAAGTCACCAACTCTCTTCACATTAGCTCATGAACAGAAAGAGAGCTTCATGAAGTGAAGTGGGTTTCAGTGACTGATGCAGTGGTGAAGAGCGCACGGCCACTGCACTAAAAAACAGTGGAGGGATGTTTTCTGCAATGCCTTTCTGTAATTCCAATGGATGAATCTGAATTTGCAAGTCGTTAGGAGAACATTCGTTGCCGGACTGCAATGTCAGGTGTAAAGTTTGGTGCAAAGACAGTTGTGGGGGAAGGGGTGAGGGATTGTTGCTAATTATTTTCAGTGGATGGAGCTCAACGTTGCAGTTTTTCAAAGTATTTTTCAGTTTTACTCCTGACGTGTTGGTAAGAGTTTGGACATGACAGCGTCAGTTCCAACGTAACGGCACCGATTTACAGAGAGGTCCATAATCCATATATGAGTTGGTTTGGTGTAGAAGAACATGACTGACCTTCGCAAAGTCAACTCAACCAAACAGAACATCCTTGGCATATATTAGAGCAGAGACTCTTGTCTAACATCAGTGTCTGACCTCACAAATGTTTTTCATGAAAGACTGTAGAAATATTTCCAAAACATCCCCCCCTTCCCCCCACTACATTTGGGGAGAGCCTTGTTGGTGTTGAGCTGAACTCTGGCAGGCTTTGCAGCTGTAAGGTTGTCCTAAACCTGTTGGAATATATTTTTCAACAAGTTTTGGCCAAAATCATGTGAATGTAGAATCAGAAGTCATTCAAGTTCAGAGGTATTTTTAAATTCGCTACATTAATAAAATGATGAGATATGATTCATAGAACTAATTATTAGACAATTTTTTCTTATATTTGGCAATAAAGCATTGATGTGATTTAAAGCTCGAAATAGAAACATTATCTGAAAATATGCTCACTCAAAATCATAAGCGTTAAGTTTTTTTGTTATTATTTCCACTCAGGATTCTCTTCATTTTTTGTATTGACTGACTATTCCCAACCCACATTATTTTCCCGCTTGAAAGACTGTGTGATATCCTTTCTTACTCTGGGTCAAAGTATCTTTATTACTTTCACATAGGAGACACTTGTGTTCAAAAAGGGCAGTGCTGCTGGAGAATACATCACTGTAACAAAGCAAACAATAACTAGAAAAAAATTGTAGTAGAAATCTTAGAACACATACCATCATTTATGTCTGTTTCTGTTCATCTTCTGCCAAGCCGTGGTTTGTTTTACTCATCTCTCTGTTTTAAAGCTGAATCTGATCTGACTTCATTTCTACAACTCATTCATCAAACCCATGTTTACCCATTTGTCATTCACTTCATCAAACTATTTGTAGCACCGCGGGGTTCAATGCAACAACCATGTAAATGTGTCACTAGACACATTTAAGTTGTATTTCTGCAGCTCAAAATTAGAAACAATGTCAATGTCAATGTCAAATTTATTTATATAGCACTTTAAAACAGGCATAGAACTGCACCAAAGTGCTGTACAAGAGTGACAACAACACAAATAAATAAAAACAAAGTATCAAACACTAGTTCAATTAAATGCCAAGGAATAAAAATGAGTTTTAAGAAGCGATTTAAAATGATCCAGGCTGTGGGCAGATCTAATTTGGAGAGGTAGATTGTTCCATAGAGAAGGAGCAACAGCAGAAAAAGCCCGATCTCCTTTCCTCTTAAGTCGGGTTCGAGGAACTGTCAGTAAAAGCTGATTATTAGAACGTAGGGTTCTGGACACGGACTGAGATTTTAAAAGTTCCAGAAGATAAGGGGGAGCTAATCCATTTAAAGCTTTATAAGTTAATAAGAGAATCTTAAAATCTATTCGATAAAAAACAGGCAGCCAATGTAAAGAGGCCAGTATAGGCCTTATATGGTCACGCTTCCTGGTTCCTGTAAGAAGCCGAGCCGCTGCGTTCTGGATCATTTGAAGTCGTTGCATCTGTGATTTATCCAGTCCTCTATATAATGAATTGCAATAATCCAAACGAGATGTGATGAAGGCATGGATAAGTCCTTCAAAGTCCTTATAGCAAAAATAAGATTTATGCTGCACAGTTCAGCCTGTGCAGCATACAATCCAAGTGATGCTACATGGTTATATTGTTAGATAAAACTTTCGTATGCTAAAGGAGAGCCAGCATTCCTCACCCAGTGGTAACAATCCTGGTCATTTCTTAAGGCAGGATAAAAGTATACCTAAAAGTACAACTACATACCTCTTTTAAAAGCACAGGGTTTCCATTCACAACTGACATTTCCATTGATTTTTCAAAGCAGATATTTGATCATTTCTAAAATGTGTTTTTAACAAAGTAATGCCTCCCAAAAACAAAAAGACATAATGAGAAACTGCCTATCACTGTAATCGGAAAACTGATTCTCTTACATGACAAAGAAAAACATTTTAACAGGAATATGTCAATCTACATTTACTTGTAACTCAGAAATGTTTAGAGTAAGCATTCTTGCTTCCACCAGAAATCATGTAAAGAGGACATGAGTGAAATTTGTGAAAGCAAAGTCGATGGACTTCTCTTCATTCTCTTGTTTGAGACACTTGGTAACTCAGGATTTGAAACATTTAGAAATTTTACTTCAAATGGCATCCAAGGCTGAGGAACAGGGGCACAAACAAACTGTAGATGGATTTCGAGCTTTATGTTCTTACAGCTACAATATTCTAGTGAAGACTTTTAGCTTGTTCTGTTCCCTGTCACTATTACCCTTGCTTGACTTGCTTGTATTTTAGTGTCTCAGTTGTCAACTATGTCAACTATGTTGATACATGACCCGACATCTTTTGAAATGTATTTAAACATTGTTATTTTTGCAACAAAAAAAAAAAATATAATAATAATGTTTGAATGTTTTTGTAGGCAACAATTTTAAATGAGAGAAGCAGAAAAGTAGAACAGTGTAGATAGGTCAAACCTCCATTTACGGTAATTATTTTTACTCTAATTAAAGGTTCATTCAAATATTTGGGTTCATAAGTCCATCCATCCATCCATCCATTTTCTTTACAACCTTCTTCCCTAAATGGGGTCGGGAGGGTTGCTGGTGCCTATCTCCAGCTGCGTTCCGGGCGAGAGGCGGGGTACACCCTGGACAGGTCGCCAGTCTGTCGCAGGGCAACACAAAGACATACAAGACAAACATTCACACACACACTCACACCTAGGGAGAATTTAGAGAAACCAATTAACCTGACAACGTTGGACTGTGGGAGGAAGCCGGAGAACCCGGAGAGAACCCACGCATGCACAGGGAGAACATGCAAACTCCATGCAGAAGGATCCCCGGCCGGGAATCGAACCCAGGACCTTCTTGCTGCAAGGCAACAGCTCTACCAACTGCGCTACTGTGCAGCCCCTGGGTTCATAAGTCATATTTGTGAAAATAAAAACACTGAGATTTTTGTTTTCCTTTTAAATCATTTCCCACCTTATTTTAAGATCCCAATACTGTGATTTATATTGGGGGCACAAAAGGGTCACACAGTGCAGCATCAAGAATAGGCCAGGCCTGAGCAAGATTGTACGGGAACATTTCTATAACAGCCAAATAACAACAGTTTCCACAAACATTATTATGCAAAATTTTAGCTACTGCTAAAGTTGGAGAAATGTATTTTGAAGAAGGTGGAACATTCACAGTAAACACGCTTAAAGAATAGGTTTATGTCACGTCCGTGTCTAGGTGTGATCTAATCCAAAGACTTAACAGTGTTGTCTTTAAAATATTTTAATCCTAGATAAATTATAATAATGATTGGAACCACAACACTGGCTGCATCTCCATTAAAGACATTTGAGTTTGGGAAGCCATCGTTACCGCCATCACCCCTGAATGGTATTTCAAAATCCTGTTCATTCTCTGCCTATAGTCCTCCTCCATTGTTGCTCTATACGATGGCACTGCTGACCTATACGATTAGACCAAAACAGGCCCGGCATTCATAAGCCGCACCTCTGTGGGTCCTGTCTATATGATCTGCTGAGTCGACAGGGCGCTCAGGGTTAACAAAGACAGAGTTGGATCCAACCCATTCCTTCACTTTACGCACAGATTTACGCTCAGAAGCGCCTGTTTCCACAACCTGCGTCAAGTTGACCAACGTTAGTTATACGACTCCCGGAACTCTCCAGTCTTTTAAATAGTTGTCTCTCAAAAAGCGTTTTTTCAAAGTTCATCTTCTCTTCTGTCTTCAATGAAAGAATAAATAAAAGAATGTACAAATGAATGTAAAAACATGAAACAACAGTTCGCCATATTCAAGTCTGCCTGAAATAGCAAGTCAAGAAAAATTAATTATTAAAAATAATAATGGTCAAATAAAACACACCTTCTCATTAAACATATTTGTCACCTTCATATAAGACATAATTATAATTTGTGGAACAATACGTAATAATAGTATGTTTTTAATAATATTATTAGCAATATCTAGTCTATATAAAATATTTTGTCAAATACTAACTTTTGCATTTTGACAGAAATGCTTCAAAAAATACAAAAAGTTTTAGTTTTTTACAAGAATATTAATATTGCATAGTGTCAAGTTGGTCTGTAGGTCACAATGATCTTTTATTTTGAAGGTTTTGGCCAGCCGGAAGAGGTTTGTTTTATTTTCATCACACTTGACAGACTCACCTAGCCAGTCGCCAGAGTTCATGCGTGGCACGAGCACGGCGCGTGGCCGCTCATATAAAACAGAAGGTCCAAATTGAGACAAAAGTCTACTTAAAGAGGATTTGTTACGCGGGAAGTCCGAGGAAAACAGTCTGGTAAGATTTAAATTACTGATTTTTTCAAGAGGGAAAACAGTCAAATTGGAACTGTTGTTGTTGGGACACAAATGGTTTATTTGATCATTTATGTGTGTGTGTTTTGTGAAAAATAAGCTTAAAATGTAACATTTCTGTGTATTTTGTTTTTATCCAGTTACCGTTTAATAATTACAAAAATACCCTTGGGTTTTCCCTGACCTTTTCTCATTTTTCTGGCCATAAATAGAGTGTCCAAAACCTACAGGAACTCACCCATGCTCTTCAGGGCCACTGGCACAGCTCCCTTCTGTTAAAGTAAGATCACACTTTTCACTTAGACTGAAAATACTTGTTGTAAACAGGCTCAGTTTCCTTCCATTCCCCATGTGCTGCTCCCCCCCGCAGGTGACTGTGTTTGAGCAGGAGCACTTCCAGGGCAAGTGTCTGGAGTTCATGACTGCAGCATGGACAACATCCGCTCCATCCGAGTGGAGAGTGAGTCACACAGCCTGTGCGCCTGTAGGTCTCAGTGAGGAGCTGATTATTGTGTCTATATGTGGTGTGTATTCTGCATTCACCAAAAAGAAGAGAAGTGAGTGATGTGAAATATATTCAACATTATCAGAGGAAAAAGGTAGTTTGTACAGTGACTCCCCATTAATTTGCAGTTTGTCACATTACAACCTCAAACTTAAATGTACTTTGTTAGTATTTTATGTGATATAATTCTGAGAGAAAACCAGCAATACCTTGCTGGTAGAAGCTAGAAAGGGAGCGTCATTATTCAAAGTAAAACGAGTCCTCTTCTGTCACAAGCCGAAAAGCTGATCAAACAGGAATTACTTCAAAATAAATATAAAAACCCAGATGCTTGTTTGCAAATGCACTCAAAGTCAGCTAATGAAACTAAAACTGAAGAGCTTGGCAGAAAGATGGAGCTTACACGTGAGACAACTGTATCCTAACTTTAGAGTATAGAGTGGCAGTATCGTGTTGTGTAGATGTTTTGCTGAAGGAGGGACAAAATAGATGATGTCATAAAAAAGAACATTATGTTGTAATACTGAAGTATTTACATGCTGGGTGGTTCACAAAAAAATCTAAATGTACAAACAATGACATTGTACTATCTTGTATTGTTACATAAATCCCTTCTACTATTCTCAAAAAAAAATCCATTAATATTTTTTATGTATACAATTAAATATACTATAGATATTTAATAAACTTTAAAAAAAAAATCTTTTCTGTATTAAATCAACTGACACTGCAACTTTTACACATTAAGTCGTTATTTTAACTCCTGAAACAAAGAAAAAGAAAGCCTACTTCTCACTTTGTATTATATTTTGAAATAGTCACTTTTGCAATTTTCTTTCACAGGAAATACGAGGCAGATTTTACACGGCTGTCAGCACACTGTTGTTTTTATTTACCAGAAGTCTTAAAAAAGTCATTTAAAAGTGAACAAATGTGGGGGGGGAAAAAAACCATATTTGCATAAATGTTTCTGTCTGTCAGGTGTGCGCTGCCCGGTTCATGTTCACAGTTTTCATATTACATATTTAACCTTTTTTACTAAAACATCTGAAGCTGTCACATTCACCAATCACATCTGCAGCTAGGTGGGGTTTTGAGCACCATGACTGCAAAGGCCAGCTGTTCATCCTATAGAGAGGGGTGAGTACCCCAACCGGGTCACCTATGCTGGTTCTTTATCCTACCACACCGAGAGCTTCATGTCGTTTCGTCCCATTTATTGTGCTGTAAATAAAACTTTAATGAATGAGGAGCCAAAGCTTTGGATCTTGCTTGCAGGTCTGTTAATAGTAAAACACTCTTTGCAGTTTTCTCAAAGCAGACACATGATGATTTTTCAAGAGGGAGAACTTCATCCGTCCCTGCAGGCTGTGGGCTGGTTCATGCCCGAGGTCGGTTCCATGCATTTGCACAGCGGAGCGTAAGTGAGTCTACTGGCTTTATTTTTATCATAAACGAAGTTTCAGAAAATCTTAAAAGGCAAAAAAAATAGGCAACAATCCAAGCTGCTTGTTATCGCTGAGTCACTTTTCAAGATAATGGAGCTCAAACCCTTTTTTTTTTATCTACAAAGCAACACTCATTAAGTCATTCATTGAGCTTGAAACAAAAGTGTTTTTATGTGTAATTCAAAAGCATTACTCTAAGAGAAACATAGACAGTGGATACAGAAAAGAGGAAGTTAATGTTCAAAACAATTAAAATGATATCTCTCAGGTGTCTTGAGAAAGCAATCAGAGCCCATTGCATTCACATAATAAACTAGAACTGGGGGAAAAAATAAAAAATTGGTGCAGCTGCAAGTTGTAAGAAGAAGACCAACATTTACATGTTTATTGCAGCGTTACACAAGTTAATTGAATTATGAACATTCACTTCCTTAGCCACTTTAAGAAGCGGCTAAGGTTCTTAAATTGTTTGATAGCCAAAAATATTAAAGTAGACCATTACATGGCAGCATAACTAGACATACTGAAGATGTTCTGAGTTCCAATAAGATATAAGATATAATTGACTTTGAAGGTGGCATGACTGTTGGTGCCAGACGAGCAGGTCTGAGTGTTTCAGAAAATTCTGATCTGATGGGATTTTCATGTACAAGCATCCCTCAGGTTTACAAAGGACTGTCTGACTGTTGTGTGAATGAAAATGTCTCGTTGGTGTCAGGGAAAATAGGTCAAGAGGATATAAAGGCAACAGTAGCTCAAATATCAGCATCTAAACTCTGTGAAAATCACACCAGGTGACTCTCCTGTCAGCTAAAAACAGAAAACTGAGGCTACAGTTCTCCAAATCCAGAAAATCACAGATCGGATAAATGTCTAATTTTTGATTTCAGAGCTGGGCGTGCTGTGGTGGCGTAGGGGATAGCGCAACCCACATTTGGAGGCCTTGAGTCCTCGACGCGGCCGTCGCGGGTTCGATTTCCGGACCCGGCCGACATTTGCCGTATGTCTTCCCCCCTTTCCTGTCAGACTACTGTCATTTGAGGGACACTAGAGCCCACAAAAGACCCCCTGGTGGGGAAAAAATAAAGATTTCAGAGCCAAAATTTGGTGTAAATAGTACTGCGACTTGCGACCTGTCCAGGGTGTTCCCCGCCTCTCGCCCTTTGACCGCTGGAGATAGGCACCAGCCCCCCTGACAACTCCTCCAGAGATAATATAATGGATGATGGAAGAATAGTGCTGCTTTGTGTCAATGGCTCAGCTTTGAGAAATCCTGATTATTTGATCATGTTTATCCTGCAGTTTACCCATCATCTGATGGCTGCTACCAATACAATATGCACTGTGTTGCAAAACAGTTTTATTTTTGTCCTAGTTTTAACTTTATTTTTGTCCGTATCTGCCCGTTTGCTTTGACTTCTCAGCAAACAGAACACATTTTCAGTTCTAAGAGAGATTCTGCTCTTAAAGCTCGTACTGGAGTGGAAGTGAGGGGGGAAATCTGCTCATCCGAAACAAAAACCACTCAGGGGAGAAGATACATAAAATATGTTTTCATACGTACAGTGGAGTCAACGTGTTTACTCATTCAGGGAATACGGTTTTTTGAATTTTGATTTCACTGGTGATGGTATCTTTCACATAGACCCAGCACCTCCAAACAGCCTGAACAAGTGGCTTAAGAGGAAGGATAGATGTTATATATTTCTAATATAATCTGAAAAGAATTTCAGTCAGGATAATAATTTGTTTTCCCAAATCCAGTCTTTGAATTTGCTGATTTAGGATGTACAAGCGTCCTAAATCAGCAAATTTATGATGCTGATTTATCATAAATTAACACAAATGTTGCTGCTAAATGTTTTACGTGTGAGAATGACAGCATCTCTCATTCTTGCACTGGTACAGCAGAGATGATAAAAATATCAATTTCTCACAAATATAATAAAGTGAAGGGAAACAAAATCACATTTTAGTGCTGAAACTGCTTCAAAAGTCTAAGCTTTATCAGACTGCGCCTGTTGCTGTCTCTTTAATCATCCCCTTTGTGGCTCTGCCTCTCCTTAGCTTTGTCTGCTTTGAGTGCCCAGACTACAGAGGTCAGCAGTACATCACGGAGTGTGAGAGGCATGGTGGAGACTACCTGCACTGGAGGAACTGGGGCTCCCACTGTCAGACACCAAAGATCCAGTCCATCAGGCACTGAGGAGCCTCGTATCGAGACCAGCAGCAGGTTGGACTTGAGCAAAAGAACCCGTGAGCTCCACCTCAGTTTGGTTCAGACCAGAACTACAACACAAACCATGTGGGATCTAGCAGCTACCTCCCAAGCCCACCCATCGTTTCTTCTTTATTTAACTTGTTTTGGTAAGTTAAATAAAGTTTACGCTGAGCAGATAAACAATATGGACATGCAGGGATGTGTTTTGACATTTTGCACAGAGTTTCACATAACATCTTTGCACATTGTTACCTCAGTATGGAGACACAACGATGTCAGAGTCTGAACAATAAAACCTAATATGAGGAGCCATCAGAAGAAAATGTTACCAAGCATGTACAAGTTTAGGGGCCATTGTGGATAAATTCAGCAAGTCTTATTCTGTTACACATAAAGAGACTTTTGAGAAAACATCTGATCATTCAAAAAGATATTACAAACACCTGATGCATGTAGAAGAAAAAGACAACATATAAATAAATAAGCTACTTTCTCAGTTGTTTTGTTATTCTGTGTACTTACAACTGACAACACAAAGAGTGGGACCAGTATTCTTAAGAAAAGAAAAAGAACAATTTAGCTTCTCATTTTCATCACAGCAGACAGGCTTATTAAAACAAAAAGCCCCATGAGCATCCTCCAGTAAACTCTTTATTCAGCTGTGGATTCATGAAATAAACATCGGCTTAATGAGCATTTCTCGCATTGCAAACAGGTCACGAATCCTGTCTCAAAGCGAAACTAATTAACTTTCATAGCTGCACACAAAACGGGGGTAGGTGTCTCCAGAGTAACGTAAGCAATTTTTGATTCGCAAAAATTATCCACGCGTGAGTATTATAATAATAATATTACTATGGAGCAAAAATAGAGCATTTGTATTTAGCGTAATCTTCCACCTTCCCTGATCCTTTTGTATCGGCTTGTGCTCATGGCTTTTTTTTTTTTTACACGTGATTATTTTTAAATAGATTGCTTTCTGTTTAATTCATTGTTTGAGTAACCGTAACTCTCATTTCTGCTGAACTGTCCTTGTTATCTGAATGCTGGTATTTGAACGTACTCTGAAAGTTGATTCAAGGAATCACTTTTATCTTGTTCTTTACTTGCTGTTCTTAAGAGTTTCCATGGAGATACATGTTTGATTTTTTTTTTTTACCACTTAATTTTAAAACATGGTGGATAGAAAATACAATACACATCTTGTAAGCAAAACTTAATCGCTTTCATCTATTTTAAGCTCCTGCTTCAGTGTATGCAGAAACAAAACAAAGACAACAGCAACTATACATTATTGCAAACTCTCAAATATATGGGGAACAGTGCAATAAGGATGTTTCTCAGTTCACTAAAATATGTGTTGTGCATAATAGTTAACATGCCATCGAACATAGATAACATGTTCAGGCATAAATTCACTCTCAAACTGACCAAGAAATGTGATCTCCAAGTGTAAAACCAGCCAACCAAAAAAAAAATATATATATATGTTTTTTAAATCAGATTTTAAAAAATAGCCAAAAATATTTTCATACAGAAGCACGACCTCGCTTGGAGTGGGACAAATTCATCATTTGAAGTACCTGCGCTTCACTGCAATGACATTGAAAACTCTCCTGCAGAACAAAACATTTCTATAAGACCAAACAGGTCTAAAAAAAAAAAGGTCGTCATTAACAGGATATTTCTGCACTCCAGATATTTTACCGTCACAGCAGGAAAGATTTTGGCATAATGAAGGACGTTAACAATAAATCTGCTCTACTTTAACGCTCAGAATGGGATGACGGCATTACAAAGAATAAGCACAATATCTGGACCAAAGCTGCAAATTAATGTTATTATCTTCCCTCAGTGATTTTCTTCCTGTGACAGGTCAAGTATTCATCTGGGAGAAGGGAGGCCATTAGGTATAATCATACAGCACACACAAAGCTGTTTCTGCGTCACGGGAAAAACTGAAACTGCACTTTTTGAGTGAAAGCTTTAAACACTTTTCAAAAGTTGGATAGGTAAATACAAAGTGCAGCTTTTCAGACTTAACCCAGTCAATGATACAAGTTAGATGCCCCTGCAGCATTTGAAAATCCTGCAGAGTTTAGTGTCTGTTTAACTGCGAAAAAGCAATGAGGGGATCATTCTTTTGCTCCAAGACAGAGGAAGGATTTTAATAAAAGTGAACACAGAAACGCATCTCATTCATCCATCCGTCGTCTAGATCAGCTTTTCCTGTCTGGGTCGCAGAGACCCTGGTGTCTGTCTCTAACGGACATCGATGAAAGCCGTGGACAGATCACCAGTCCATCGTAACACACACACACACCTACATTCAGACCTATGTGTGATTTGGAATAACTTATTAATATAAGAGTTTTGGATTGTGAGAGGTGGGAACCCACACTTGCCAAAGGAGAAAAGACAAACTCCACAAAGAGAGACCCCAGACTGGGATTTGAACCCAAGACCTTCATGCTGGAGGATAATTGGAGCATTGTCACACTGTAAAAAACACAAAATCAAGTATTTGTTGTCTACTTTCTAGTGCAAATATCTTAGTACAATTAACTATTCAGGGTAATACAGACACTTGTTTTAAGTCAATAACTCCTTAATATTGATGTGATAAATGAAATTATCTGCCAGAAGAACATTTTTCCTATAAATTAAAAAGTTTTTTATTGTGTTTTTGCGATCCTACAACCTCCCTGCTGTTCTAATTAGGAGTTTGAGTTCTCTTTAAACAGTGTGTGTGTGTGTGTGTTTAGAAATACACACACACATATGCTGTGTTTTCTACAGTTCAACACAAAAATGTGTAGCTGAACTTATTTGCAATAAATCACCTAGCTGTTGGTTTGCTTGGTGTAGACAAATCATTGCACTCCTTAAAAATAAGAGTAGCTTCATTTATATATTTTTGCAGATTTTATGAATTTTGCAATGGCAATAAAAGCTGCACAGACACTGCTAACTAAACAGCCATCCGTCTGCCGAATACTGAACAGTATTAAATCTAAGCACACATTCATATTCTTCTCTGTTATCCTTCAGAAAAGCAGATTTACAGCCACCCTGTCTTTCTAGTCTTAATGCAAGACAGAAGTTAAAACCACAAAAAAAAAAATCCTTATTCACATTCAACAGAATAAAGCAGGCTGTCTGTCTTGATGTTAACACAAAGTTTTCATGTTGCTATTCAAGTGATAAAATCAATTGCTAATTTATTTATTTTTTTTATTCAAATCTGTCTCTTTCAGATCTTTCTTTTACAGCCCAGTGCTCTGCAGATTCAACAAAAGATCCTGCTCATCGACAGATCTGGTAAACATGAAGCGCAAATTGAGGGGATGGAAAACTGAAAGCATTGTGCTCTAAACTGTTGCCCCGTTCTACCCACTGTAGACAGAACATGTTTACAAGAAATATATAGTCTCATTCGAAAACATCAAAATTACATTAAAAAACATACGTTGAATATGAAAAAGATTTTAAAACTTTCCTTTCAACAAAATTTTATAAAACACTGATATCTGAAAATTCATCATTTGTGTGTATTTATTTTTTTTTTTTAATCTTTAAGGTTTTATCACCCTTAAAGACTGTCATGGCCTCCTCTAGGCAGCTGCTCAGCTTTAAAAAAAAAAAAAAAAAAAAACATGCATAAAACTGTGTATGAATTTTAAGCATCTGCTAAGATACATGAGGTTAAGAAACAGACGAAATGTGAAACTGTAGATTCAGAGTGATCAGGCACAGCCCTTAATATACTACGAAATATTTCTACTCCTGTAGAAATATAACATTTTAAGACATGAGATAAAATAATCTGTTTGCCTATAAACTTATGAACAGTTTTATGTGTAAAAATGGACAAAACAAGAGCTGTAGTTCCTCGTTAAGGTGCTTATTAGCAGTGAAATTCTCCAGACTTCATCAACCAGAACCTTTAATGTATTTCCTCAGGATTAGACGTGATAGACCAACACAAAGTAGCATACAATTGTGAAAACTACCACTTTGTCCAAACAATTACCATGGTGAAGCATGATGGTGGAAGCATCATGCTGTGGGGATGCTTTTCTTTTCAGAAGGGGCAGTAAAACTGATCAGAGGTTGTGGGATGACGGATGGAGATAAATGTGGGGCAACAATGTGAAGTAAAAGTGTTGGTCTGTCACATAACACACCACAGAAAAACATCAAAGTCTGTTAATGTGTAAAATGTCGAGGTGTATGCCACTGCAATGATCTGAAAAAGGCAAAGCTGGCCGCACTAACCAGCTCTTAGGACAATCCACAGACAATTCTACCAAGATGTGACCATAATGCAGAAAGTTTTGCTCAACGCCTTCTTTCCTTTGTGCTTTAAATATATAAAGGATGCTAGTTAACATTATAGTTAATAGCGCTTCCACATGTTCCTCATTCTTTCGTTTTGTCATATCTCCCTCCCGTCGTCCTCCACGTTGGCCCCCCGACCCTCAGCTCCTCTTCTCTGGGCTCTGGGCGAGTCAGCGCCCTCCGCTCTGGCGTCCCGGCCTTCTTCCTCCCTGTCCCCTGCTACCATCTCCTCCACAACGCGCTCATCCTCCTCCGTCCTCTCTTCCTCGTCCTCATCGTCATCCTCCTCGCTTCCCTCTGAATCTGACTCATCAGAGTTGTCCTCTTCCAGGTAACGGTAGCCTTTCACCTGAGGGTAAAAACATAAGCTTTTATTTTTATTCTCCACTTGGATGTTTTACGACCCAGCCATGATTTTAAGGCCTCAGTCACTCCTGCACAATCAGGTGAACAAGTTTTCATGTCTGTATTAGAAGGTATCAGGAGTATGAACCAAACAGAAAGGATCAGCCTTTTCCAGTCTTAATGGACTGTCTCATGAATGATTTATTTACACAGTTTAAAATCACCACCAAGATTCTCACAACAGTTTGCTGGAGTTCTGGTCCTTAGTTCACACACATCTTTCCAACCCTGTCCTCAAATTTTGAGTTAATGAGTTTGGTACTTTGTGATGCCGACTCCAAAATATTGACTTTGTTGTCTTGAAGCACATTCGTAACTAATATGGCTGCATGTTTAGTCTATTTGAAAGACAGGCTCCAACTTCATGGCAGATGTTCTGAGATGTTTCTCCATTTGTCTCTGCTATTTTGTGAAGTGCACCAGTCCCTCCTGTAGCAAAGCAGCCCCACAACATGATGCCAACTCATCTGTACCTTTTATTTTTTTTAATCAGGCATTTGCTATAACTGGAATCACACTTCATGCTCTGTTCTCAGTTTGTGTTTCACACAGGCAGATCATGAGAGGTACACACCCTCTTGCCTCATTTTCCTGTGTTATAAAGTATTAACTTCTGTGCAACACTCTGAGACAAACATGAGGAAACTGAAAACAAATATTTAGCTTCAGTCTCCAGGACTCACTAATCTGAATTATCACTACTGCAGATGAGATTTAAACTGCTTCCAACTTTTACTTTAGAAAATCTGTGCTTTCCCTTGAAGTAGCTGCACACACACACAGAGAGAGATGGGTCACCTTGTGTCTTGGCCGAGGGATGCGAGGCATTCTGGGCTTCACTTTCTGTGCCACGCGGCGCTCCATCACCCAATAACAGTAGCACGCCAGTAACAACGTAGCCAGAAGGATGGACAGTTTAGCCTAAGAGGCAAAAAGATTATTTTTTTTTTTTTAAGTAACATATATTAGCATATAAGATTACATTCAGGAAAAAAATATTAACTAAAACGTACCCTCATGGGGATCTGGGACCAGAGGTAGACGACAAAGATGGCGATGGCCTGCCACCAGTGGTAGATGGTGTAGACAAAATCCAGGCGCTCTTTCTCCTCAGCGTACAGAAGGCCGACAACGGCTGGCACACACGGAGACAATTATACGAGAAAAACCATTTTAAGAGCAACACGAGAATTCAAAATCCTTTTTATAAAGCATCAGTATTATGATGAATTAAAAATGTTAAGAGTGTACCACTATTTTTTAATGTTAACCTGTTTAATATCCCTATTATAATTAAAAACGCAAAAACCAAATGATCTGCAGTGAAAGAGTTGCTGTGCTGTGACTGGGGCCGCAACTAACAATTATTTTATTTGATTGATCTATCAGTTATTCCTATGATTAATCAATTAATTGGATAAAAAAAAACAAGAACATTCTACAGATTTTTAATTTAACCACTTAACTCTTTTTATACAATATTAATAAGAAAACAAATGTAGGGTGAAGCTAAAAATAAACAGACAGATAGATATAAATCATTTCAGTCGTCGATTAATCGTTTCAGCCCTAGTTATGACGTCAGCTGGATGACCACAGATACTCACTGCTGACCCCTGTCTTGTTCAGGGCGCTGCCGAGTCCCCACAGCACCACGATCACCAGCAGGGGACCCAGATACTCCGGTGAGTTTGGCTTAACAGTCAGAGCGAGGAGAACCACCAGCAGGACTCCATGCACCACAGCACCCCCCATCAGACACACCCATCGTGGGAGGCGCAGGAGGCTGAGAGAGAGGAGGGAGAACACGGAGCAGGAGAGGCCATAGACCAGGACGAGGAGCCAGAGGGTTTTTATCCCCAGAATGCAGACGCCATAGGACTGTAGGGGGGGGGGGATAATTATACCATTTATTACCACCAAGCCTGGATGTAACTGGCAGGTCACTGTAGAAAATCAGCGCATTAGTTCAGTACCAGTGAGAACCCGCTTATGATGAACAGCATTTCCAGTCCGCTGTAGATGAAGAAGGGGCAGAGCAGCCGCAGGCGATAATCCCGCAGGTGCTTGAAGGGCAGCTGGAAGATGTTCCCCCAGCCGATGCTGCGAAGGTCAATCTCCTCTGTCGGCCGGTAAGCGGGGCCACACAGCAGCAGAAACTGTGGGAAGAAAACACACTGATTATAGATCATGCTGAGTGAAGATAATGCTGAGTAACATAAATATTCTCCGCATCACTAGGAGTTTGGACTGTTTGGGAAACCAGTCGTGACAGCTATGGCTACTAAAGGCCCTAAAACGTTTTTCGGAGTTGGTGTTGAAGTTAGTGGTTGCAACATGACAAAATGTGACAAGGTTCTCCAATAATAAATACTTAAGACACTATTTCTGTTTCACAGTGAATAATTTACATTTTTCTGAGTATGTCTCATTATTCCTCTTCAGGGAGGAAGCTTGAGGTCAAACGTTTGATGCCTGAACAAGAAGTAACCACACACAAGACCAGCAGCTTTCAAATGACCTGTTATTGAAAACAGCGAATAAAACAGGAAGCGGTGCTGCTGCTACACACAATGTATAACAACCATGATGTCTAATGGGATCTCTACAGGAACTGAATGTAAGAACCGTGTTTGACTTTTGCAGCTTATAAGATGCAGATTCAAGCAGCATGCAAGGAGTGGAGAGTAAAAAGCTAAAACAACTTATTAAATAGCTACGATTGATTGTTCTTCAAGTAATGCCTCTAGTACAACTATCAAAATCTTGAAACAGATTTTTATAGTTAAAAAGAACCACAGCAAAAAGATCATAAGATTGAAGATGACGTAGAATAACATAAAATTGTCCTCTGCTGCCTCTCTTACAACAATCATGGCGAGGAAGGCGAAACCCATCAGGATGCTCTCCACCTTGATGAGCAGCATGGAGCGGGGCAGGTTTTTCAGAACGGTGCTGTTGAAGCCCGGGATGATGCCTTTGATTGAAGCACCTGGACATCAGATAAAAAGGCAGGTTTGATCTGTAAAAAAACAGCTGCAAATATGAAGATTTGGAAATTTCTGTTTCTCAGAGATATAAATAAAGTTAGTTTCAGTGTGTGACAAAAAAGGGAAACTATCAGAGGTGGCTTTTCAAAGAGAGTTCATGTTTAAGGCTTTGTATGTTAAAAGGTCGGATGAACTGGAGGAAAAATGAGGCCCTGAACGTCCATTTGAAACCATCTGCACTTCCACTTTAAGAAAATTAATCAAACCAACTGTAGATGAGTCCCTGAACCCCAAGGCAATACAAACCAGTGAAGGCTTTATGGTTTGAATTAAAAACTATTTAATGGGAAATTCCATGCAAGAACTACTGTAGAAAGACTTGATGGGGGTTTACAGATGTAAACATGTCTTCAAAAACCAATCCGGCTGCAAATAGCAGCAGGGTTTCAGTTCCTCATGAAGAGGTTCGCTTTGGTCTGAAGGACTAAAATGTCCATTTAGCGAGGTTGATTTTCTCATCAGTGAACCGTTTCTGTGTTGCTTTGGCCGCAAGTTTAGGATAATTATCCTGCTGAAAGACCACATAACATCATAGTTTTAGTTTTTTCACAGAATCCACCAAATTTCTACCGCAAATAATCTGATGAGACATTTCTAAATACTAAAGACTTTTAGCATTTCAAACTATTCATGATGGCATTCACTGTAACAGCCTTTGAAACAAAAAACAGGCCCACAGCATCACAGATTCTTCATTGTACTTAGCAGTAAAGTCCATTCTTTGGTATGTTTGTTACACAAAAGTTCAATCTGACAAGATTACATGACTAAAAAGGAAAAGAGTGCACAGCAGAAAATATTTGTATCTTTAGCAAAAGGTACCAGCTGCAGTATTTTTGGCACATTGCATTTCAATGTGTGAAATAAACACTTAAAGTTTCAACTCTGACCCCTACGTAATCCCCATGCACTGATAACAACTTGACAAATTGTTGTCTGCTACTTACTTAACACGTCAATATTTAGGAGATAAATTAATCTTAATGCCATTTTTTTTCCCTGTTTTTTATTTTGTTCCAATTGTAAATCTGTGCAACTTTGAAAAAGTAGCTGGATACATGCAGCCATTTTCTAATTTATGAACCTCAACACTTGACATGTAATATTGTCTTTCCCTTTTCTGAGTAACACCCAAGACAAAAATTGACCACTAGGTTACATGATACCTACAGCCCAAGTGAGCAGAATAAAGTCTGTTTTTATCATTTTCAGGGTGAGATGAAATTATGAATATGAATGAATTTTTTTACACATCTAACCCAGGAGTGCTAATAAGTGTGGAGGATGATGTAGCATGTTTAACACTAAACCTATAGGTGATGAAATGAATGTTATAACTTGATAAAGAGGCGTAAGCCATTTTTTTCTGTCCATGTGTTACACCCTTTGGCTGGAGTTTTGTTTTTCTCTCTGCTAAAACATAATCGAATGCAAATAATCTGATGAGACATAACTATTTTCAGACTGAAATATTATTTTCAGAATTTCTTCAGTAAAGCGCTTTACTCATCTGTCCCCAGTCAAAACGGGATGTGTTTACCACATGTTTTCACGTTGCAGAGAACGTGGTAGTTCTCGTGCAGGTGATCGTGGAGGACGAGACGCATGGGGAACTCGGCGAAGACGAAGCTCAGCTGACATGGAAGAAGAAAATGCAACAAAAACATTTGCGTTGATTTTCTCTTCATGTTCAGAATTGGTTTTTCACAATATGACGCACAAGTGGAAAACGGTGGCAGAGCAGGGTCAAAGGTGCAGACTCACATTGAAGATGACGTAGAAAATGGACTGGAAGGTGATGATGTAGCTGTAGCAGCCCCCCTTTGGAAGCTTCCTCTGCTCCTGAACATGCTCCTCCTTGTAGTTGGCGAATTCATAGTACTGCTGGGCCATCCTGCAGGAGGGGAGGGAAGTGTGTGGCACAATGAGCTTTAAGACAAAAAAAAAACAGCTCACATTTATTTAAAAATAAAAATATATATAAATTATGCCTTTTCTGGGGAGAACTCTACTAGTCTAAGATAGTCTACAATGTAAGTTCCTAGTTGACTTATGATCGCATCACAAATAGTAAAACGATATAATTTAAAATGCAAACACAAAAGACAACACAGACTCCACAATTTAAAACCATAAACACATCATCAAACTGATTCCAAAATAGTGGCAGTCAGTTTTAAGGGCATAACTCGTCAGTCCTTACACACCGTTTCTCTTTTAAACTAAAATGATGCAAAGCTGTGTTCATTTTTAGATCTGCAGTGAAGCAGCTCCTCATACTGACACCTTGCACAGAAAAGGACCTTTCGTCCCGATAAGTTTTAGAGAAAGTTGCCTCACAACTCCCACCGGATGCTCTATAGCAGGGGTCTCAAACTCCAGTCCTCGAGGGCCGCAGTCCTGCAACTTTTAGATGTGCCTCTGCTGCACCACACCTGAATAGAATAATTAAGGCTCTGGAGAACTGATCTACACAAGGTGAAGTTAATTAAACCATTCCAGTGTTTTGTACATGTGGCACATCTAAAAACTGCAGGACTGCGGCCCTCGAGGACTGGAGTTTGAGACCCCTGCTCTACAGGTTACTGAACCGGTAGCTCTAAGAGGAACCAAAACATCAGGAGGAGCTGGACCACTGAAGATTTTCACAACCAGTTCGGGATTTTACAAGGTAAGTTCAAAATTGTCCTGCAGGCTTCCTGACCATGTTTTTTTTTTCACCCCTTTATATATAACATCATCATGCTCAGCAGCTTGATTTTTGTAGGTCCTGCCACTGACAAAGGTTTCTAGTTAAAGTAAAAGTATGTCTCTTTGCTGACGACTATGCTTTTGTAGAATACACAAAATAGTGAACAATCGTTGCTATCTGACCAGGTGACTTCCAGAGCATGGGGCAGGAGTGATTTGTTTGATGTGATTTGTTTGTTTGGAATTCATTTGCTTCCCCAGTTTCTTTAGTAGGTGCTATTTTATGGATACTTGTATCTCAAATTAATTGAAAATAACCAAAACACCACATATGACTAAGATTACTCACTTAGCAGAAACACTCTGCTTATATTCAACCTGAAGCAAAAGGGATCAGCAAAAATTTGTCTTCTTTAGCGCTTTGCGCCTCACCTTGTTATATAACTTCCCAGCGAAGCCCAAAAAGGCACAATGGCCACACCAATGGCTACAGCTGATGGAACTAATGTGTAGTACCGCTCCCAGTAATTGGTTGAGACAAATAGTGCGTAGATTCCTGAGGCCAGAAACATCATCCACTTAGTGCCAAGAAACCTGAGAAGGAGATAAAACGTGTGAAAAAGAATCATCAGATAAAGATAAAGGGATTCATGTTTACTTTATGTCTGTGTGACTCTACCTGATGAGCACGGGGGTGTAAAGGAGGCCGATAATCGGGGTCACATTGATGCCCATCAGCATCTTCCGGTCGATGTCCACAAGACCAATGTTGCTGTATTTCACCTCACGGTAGGTCATGTCGTAATGAAGAGTCAGCTGCATCTGTAAAAGGCCTAGAGAAAACAAACGTAGGAGGATATAAACACATTTTAAGCTCTGCTATATGTCAGTGTTTTTATCTCTTTTCTCTGTCGAGATCCCAACACATCTTTCCAAAATTCCAAACGCCTCCGGACTCAAATTTTCAGAAATTTCAGTCCTTTGGATGGATGGATGGAAGGATAGATGATTAGAAGCTCACCCATATAAACACTGTACACAATCATGGCTCCAAAGCTGCTGGCAAGAACATTCTTGATGACTCCCAGCCTTTTTCTTCTGTAGTACTTCCTTTCTTCCTCCTCCTCATTGTACTGTGCCTGTGGGCCCAGGAACTCCTCCATCTGAGCAGAAAAAGGAAGTTACGTCAGCAGCCGTTTACGTCAAGAAAGAAGCATCTTTTACTGATCCTAATCAGAGCTCACATCTCCCTCTTGTCCCACATCCAGCACTTCGTTCACGCCACCATTGGGGGGCGCTACAACCTGCTCACCGTCTTCAACAAGCTGTTCTCCCTCAGCTGCCTCCATCTGGTGACAAAAAGAGGGCAGTGCACAAGATTAAAAACCTTTATTCAAACTGATTGAAATTGTATAAAACGGTTTGTTGAAATAACAATATTTGTTTTTGACAATGTACCTTTCAATTGTTATGATCATCAGATGTCAGCTGTTTCAATTTTATTATTATTGAGTTTTTTCTTAACATAACATAACGGCTTTCCTGAAGTATATTAATAATGGGGATTTCTCATTTCTTTGAATTGATTTTTTAATAAGTAAAAAAACCCCTGTGGTTTCAGGTTTCTAAATGCAATCTGAGGGGCTTTTTTATTTTATGTTAATCTAGTTTCTTTTCATGCAAATGGACAATTAAAACAAAGTTATTTATTCACTGACACAATCAACACAGTGAAACAGTGGTGGCAGTATCATGCTGTGGTAATAGTTTATTTTTATTTTTCTCTGGTTTTTGTACAATTAAATAAAAACAATGCCTTAATGTTCTTCCTTTGTGCTGGTTTATTAGATAAATCCCAATGAAATACAAACAAATTTATGGATATAACATATCTAAATGTGAAGAAGTTCAAGGACTGTAATATTTTGTGTTTATTATATGCATACGGAAATTTGAAGTAAAATAAACCATAAAATTATTGAGAACTGGATCAGTGCACAAGCCATCAGTTTTGCGCTTTAGGAACTGACTTTAAAGTTTATGAGGAAGTGATGACCAAAAGTTTTCACAAGTCACGGAGGCCTTAAGTCTTTAAAACTATATAACAAGAACTCCCCCATCCTAAATAAATGTGCAAAGTTTCAAATAATTGTCAAAAAAATGCTCTTCTTTATTTCTTCAGCTGTACAAGTGTTTTCTCTTGTGCTAGAACAATTTCTCTTGGAAACAAAGTTAAGTTCTAAAATGTTTTATAAACTGCGCAGGTTTGTTGACTATTAATAATGCAGTTATTAGGCGTGGATGGACTAGTACCAGGGCAGCTGGTTTTGTGGTGCACAAACGACCCAATCCAAACCTGCTCCACCCCACAGTCTGAGGCGTGTTTCCAATTAACCTTCATATTACAGCGTTCTTGTTTTATTATCTGAGAAAACAGTGAAAATTCACTCACCACGTCGGTCTCAGGACTCTCTTGCAGAATGAACAAAGTGTCCACCTGCCAGACAGAGACATGCGGACACCTCCCCCCTCTCTGCTACTTCTAATTTCAGTTGTTTGTTGGTTCCCGTTTCCGAAGCACAGGCTCGCAGGTATAAATAAAAAGTTTCACTGGGGGAAACGAAAGTTTGTTCTCTCACTTCCTCACCGCTGCTGCGTCGCAGTTTGTCTTAAAGGTACAGACACACTCATACTGAGGAAGCCCTGCCTACTCTCACTGCAACACAGCGATGGACTCTTGTTTACCTCCCAGACAACTCAAACATGTCAAAAAAATCAGAAGATGATCAACAAATTCTTTCCAATCCGAAAAGAACTTGAGTATCATGTAGATTGATTACACAGATTACACTATACCCTAATCAAACACGAATAAAAACTTGGAATATAGCCCTCTTCTTGTGATGAAAAAATATTTTCAACCACTTTTCTTATTGAAATACTAATATTGGAGCCAAATGTGTGTATTTGGTCGCTAGATGGGGCTGTCGGCTCCAGTATATGAACCAAGAGGTGACAGGTAGAGGTAACCCGGAAGAACATACAAGTTTTTGACAGCTGGGGCTGTGTATTGTGGAATAAATGGATTTTGTTCACAAATGGTTTAACTGACTGGAACAAATTTGGACAACAAGAAGATCTTTGGGATTGACTTTACACGCGATCAACAGGTACAACGTTAGCGCGTCATAACTAAGCAGCAAAGGATCAACACTTAACTAGTGCGGTATTAAACTGGCTAGTATAATTGACAAATGATGTTTTTAATCTCGACTTATTGGGACGCATCAAGCATGGGACAGATTCATTTGCTCAGAAGATAAACACCGTTTTATTGAGCGTGATTAACAACAGACCATCAGCGTGGTTTGCACATTAACAAATTTTAACTGACAAATCACTGTGGTCCACTAAGAGCCAAACAAAGTCAACACAAGCACAAGAGTAAAGTCCATTTTATCTGGAAGAACCATACAGCAACAGCTGGACATATAAAAAAATCACGAGTACATATTGCATAGTGTATTGGTTAAAAACAATTAATCTCAACCAACACAGCCACTGTTTTCTAAATTAGTTGTACACTCAGTATAGCTTTAACTATACAGATCCTGTAGGCAGAGCCGAGCCTACAGTATTTGGGGCCCTGAGCAGATCACACCCACCAAACAAAACCCTGATATCTCTTTTAGTCGGCCTCAGTTTGATAGTGTGATGATTTCCTGCTAAAATGAATGGATGCTATCACAGATTGAGTTCCTTGAGCCTAGAATTAATCATTTTCTATTAATTACTAAAGAAATAGTAAATACATTTTGTAGGCAGGTTTAGTTCACACTTATTTATTCTGTTGTCATATCTGGTGTGTGGTTAATACAGTTTAAAGTCAGGACGTAGGGGCCCAAGGGCTCCTGAGAAATTATGAAAAAAATGTATTATTTGTAATTAAATGTAAATAAAAAAAATTTAATAAAAAACATCCAGCTCAAAAGTAAGCAAAACATATTAAGTTAGTGGCATTAAATCATGACTGTTAACCCTCATTTGTTAGTTCTTTAAATCACATCTTACCTTACATTCAATATTTCTTTCAATTTAATATTCAGAAATTTGGGAACCAAATACAAAAGTAAGCTCATTCTTAAATATTTTTCCAAATCTGAAATGTTCAGTTTTATATATACAAGCCCTGTTGGCACCCCTGCTGGTCTGGAGGTTTTAGGCAGCAGCTAAAGTTACTGATATCTATGTCTGCGACCTTATGAGTTTACATATTTTTTGAAACACAGAAAAAAAATAAAGTGAAAGGCTGACCGAGTTCATTTCATAATCAGTAACAGCTCCAGAATGGTTCTGGGCCAGAGACAGCTGGAAATTAGCCATAAATCTGAACGTAAAATGTAAGCATGTGTCCTTCTTCCCAGAATACCTGCAGTTCTCTGCAGGTGAGACCTTCAGGCAAATCTGAAGAAGAAACCAAATCCAGAAAGGCTTGTGGAGAACCACTTCCCTCCATTACTTCTTCAGTGTTGCCGTTTGCGTCATCCTCTGATGCAAAAGAGGAGGAATCTCATCTTAATGGACCCTCAAAACCTTTAACTTAACATTTTTGATTTACCCACCCTCTTATTAAGACATGAGTCTGTTAGATCCCACAAATCCCAGTCCAAACTCTTGTATTTCTCTACATAGAGGCTGTTTTCTTCAAAGTCTCTATCCGCTCCCCACCGCCGCTTTCCTCATCATCTCCTCATCCTGCACGGAGAGCTCTGTGAGTTTACGTCCCAGTCTCTCGTGAAGGTCCAGGTATTTGGCCACGCAGCGGTCCAGGCACACCGACTCGCCCTTCGTCAGCTCCGCTTCCTTGTAGTGTGGCGGGACGCACTTCCTGTGGCAGGCGTTTGTCATCCTGAGAAAAGGAAAAGTCACATTGTTGAGTTAATACAGACAAAAAGTCAGTCATCCCAAAAAATATTTAATTTATGGTCAAAATCTGTTGTCTGGTAAACCTCAACAGCACCACCTGCTGGGTTTTAATTTAAATTTATTAAAATTAAAAATTGTCAGCAGGACAATAAATTTCCATAAAATTTCACAAAACATTATGGCAGACGAGTATAATGGCTGATGAATGGCTTGGATCAAAAAGTCCAATTTCAAATTAAAAACATAACATTTCACAAAACACCTTCTCCAGATACTTTGCTTTAAACATTCACTAATAAATCAAAACCTTTGTAAAAAGTGCTGCACATGGTGGAAACAGGATGATGCACTGAGAAACTCAAAATGGATCATAAAACAAAGACAAAGTTGAAAACTATCAGCTATGCGAGAAGTATTATTTCAAAGAACCCAACAACTGAAAACAAGCAGCATGAGTCAACCAGAGATGACAGGAATGAATCCACGCACCCCTGTTGTGAATCAATTCAGCTAAAATAAAAAAACAAACCTACATGACTCAGACAACTTCCGGAGAGACCTCCCTTCTTTCATTCATACTGGCCTGATTTTCACACAATCATTCAATTTGAAGAGTTTCTGTTCTCATTACACACCTGCTGCACACTTGATGTCAGCAGGATGATTTCCACTGTGCTGCCCTGCTTCAGACTGAGCACATCACAGGAGATCTGGAATCATGAGTGGGTCCAGATAAAATGGAAAAATCTTGTAGATCAGGGCACAAGTTTGGTACATGTTTTCAAAACATTTTTCACTCTACAACCTTGCACCACATTGGGAATATGACATCAGTCAACACAGAAAGTCACTCTATGCTTACTGAGCTGCACTTCCAGTGTTGGATGGGAGGATGAGGGAAGTTGATGCAACTGTTTCTTCATTCACATGTTGCATTAATTACAGACTGTGTGCACTATTGTCCCCACCGTTTGTTCCCTCAAAACTCACAAATCTGTTGTTTGATTCCTCATTTCCAAAACATTTAGGTGATAAATACTTGGGTTTCCATCACTGAGTCAAATGAAAGCATCGTCTGAAATAAAACTTTTCAGTTGCACTGTTTTTGTACAACAGTTAAATCCATTCAGCAGGTTATTCCCCCACTCAGAGCGATCATCTTGTGCTTTTTCTTCTTTGTTTTTTCAGCATCAATAATATCTTCCAGATAATCCATGTTCATCATGAAAACAGCCTTTAATTTACCGTAAAACCTGCCTCCAGTTAGTTTTAATATAACTCCCCATCTGGACGTGGATTAGCTTTAGATTTGTCTCAAGAAATCTGTTGATCTGACATCAGATTAGGAGACATTGAAGGGCTAAGTCAGAACTAGGGTTTAGGCCCAGTATGTGAACCTGGCCCAGTATAATTTATCGATCAGATCCAGTGCTCTTCCTTATGTACAAAGGACATGATTTCCATTTTGTGTGCACCAGTGTTCAGCCTCTTTCCCCTGATGCACTGAAGAAAAATATTCCCACGGCATTTATTTTTCTTTTAAAAAACGCATAACAATTTGATCCTCCAGAAATTACAACTTGAACTGGTGTGGCTTTATAGACAGTTATAAAAATAATTTGTTTTCTGTTATGATTTTTTATTTTATTTTATTGAAATATTGTAATTTAACACATTATTGTTTTTATATTTTATTATCTAATAGAAAACTCACCTTCAGACCAGAGCAGGATTTCAAAAAGAATGCAACACTGATAATTTCTGCTCTGCCTATATATAAATCGTGACCTTATGACCGAGGGGTGAGAAGAAAAGTCATAAAATGTTACTGCTGAAGTTCATTGTCCTTCTGGAAGAAGAGCTTAGATCAGACGAACCAAAACTGAACTTTTGAATCCTACATGCAAAAAAACTCAAAATGCACATCACCCTGAACACGCCATTCTCACACTGAAACATGGTTGTGGCAGCACCATGCTACGGGGACTGGGAAATTGTACATAATTAATGATATTCAGATGATGATGAATGGACCCTTAACATACAGGCGGAGCTACAGTGGGATGGATCAAAGGATCTGCCAGTTACATGAAGTGTAACGTGACAAATGTCCAGGGGTGAACATACTTTAGTTACGGATTGCACATTAGAAGATATAAAATGTATGACTTTAGAAGTTGTAGGTTGAAAACAATCCTGATCAGAATATATTCTAGATCAACCAAAAACACTTGAGTGATCGACATTCACCTTATTTATTTATGTGTGTGTGTGTGTGTATGTGCGTAAAACTCGGCAACGATTTCGGTTTGTTAGCAGAGGATTTACCGGTTGTACATGTCAGCCATCATCTCCACCTCCAGCTCCGCCGCCAGCTGCTGCGCCTTCATGGGATCCATGTCTCTGTCTCCGTGCTGCTCAGCCCCGGCCTCTGACCGAAACCCGCGCCGCTCCTCTGACCCTCTGCTGCGGACACAAATCCCAGCCGCTGCTTCTCCTCTAACCTTCAAAATCTGCAGCTAAAACACGTGTGGAGCGTTTCCTCTGTGCCTTCCGCTTGCAAGACAACGTAAAACCAGGGCTTCCAAAACAGTGCGCCCCCTAGAGGCATTTCTCTATACGCCGAGGAAGTGAAGTCAAAAGCCAAACATGAAAAAACAACGTTTTAATTAACATAACATTATATTTTACACATAGGAATGTTTTCAACTTAATAGCTTCTATTTTTTTTCTCAGAAATTAGTCAAATTTATTTGAAAAATATAAACAACAGTGAGAACCTTCCTCCTGCTTGTTAATACAAAAATGTAAACACCTGCCACTCGAACTGTACATTTCTAACTAAATCTGGTGGAAAACTAAATTTTGATTCAATAAAAATAAGCATCTTCCAGATAGAAACGAATGAACTCCAAAAATTATATAAAAATATGTAACTATTAAAAGTGCTGAACAAACATGGTAAAAAAACAAAAAAACAAAAAACAAAACATAACTAAGCATTATTCTCCTTCATCTCCTATCACATCTATTTCAATAACATCCTCGTCCTCCTCCTCTTCATCTGGAATGACGACCACCCTTTCTTCTAACTCTCTGGTTGAAAATTTGTCAGGAGAGTAAAGTATGACGTCCACCTCTTCGTCCTCCTCTTTCCCATTGCAGCCGGACAAAGTGCTGCCGCCATCTGCACCTGGTGACACAAATAGTGCTCGGTATTTTCTAATGGCTTTCTTTTTGGCGACATCACTCTTCACACGCAGCAGAAGTCAGGCAAAACAGAGCACACTGAAAATGTCAGAGAGTGTGTGAAAAGTTTGTTCCTGCATTGACAAACCGAGATGAGTTTTTGTTTCAAAAAACAAAAACTCAATCTTAACAATATGTCCATTGTTAAGACTAGTTATGTAACATTCAGGGCATTTGACATCCGTTTAGGAGACCGCACTTTGTCACACCGATATTTTTCACCTTTTCACAAATGTTCAACAACAGCAAATGTGTTAAAACCTGATAAGCTCTGTGGATGGAAGGAGTGTCTGAAAACAAGAAAAGAGCCTCTTTATCATTTCTAATGCGATCTGACTGAGCTTCAGCTGTTTTGCAAAAGAACAGGAAACATCTCAGACCTAAGAAAGATGGCAGAGACAGACCTGAAAACAGGCGACTTCCAATGTACACCACGTTTTTCAGATCATCGCTTCGAAAATAAAATGAAAACCGCGTATCATTTATCACTAAACATATATGTGTCGCTTTATTTCCTGTACCACATTCCATTTACGTTGGAGTTTGTGGTTGTAGCACGAGGAAATGCTGAGAAGTTCAAGAGGTGGAACAGCTTTTCAGCTTCTTAAATAATTACATTTCAGTCTTTCAGTGGCAACACACAGACTGACAGTCAGTGAGGTTTTAAAAGTTAAGTCAAATCAAAAACACTGATGAAAATCAAACCTCTTCATACCTTCAACAAGACTTGTAGCAGACCGTTTCTTCTCTTCCAGGACGTCGCAGGAAGAGGCCGGTTTGTCCCCCTCGTCTGAACCGCAGCTCTTCCTGGCCTCTGAGTTGCCCATCACATCCTGAAGACTCGTTTTGCACGCAGCTGCCGATGTGTTGGGAAGCTGGTTGTGATTTTCATCAACTGTAGCATCAAAAAGCACCCGGCGGTGAGTCTCTGAGACGCCACTCTTGTCTATTTCTGCCTGCTTTTCTAATTCTCCAACATCCGCAGGTTTGTTTCTGCCTTGGACTTCAGTCCCTTTCCTTGTTTTGGAGTGTTTGCGTTTAATCAGTTTTTGGAACTCCTTCAGAGTCACCATCCACGACTGCTTCTGTGGTTCACCACTTTTCATGTTGTCAGTTTTGTTTTTTCCAGAGCTCTCATCACTAGCGGTCCTCTCCAGCTGCCTCGACTCTCCCTCGCCTGCACTGCTCATCGGCTTTCCACATTTTATGTCTACCACTGGCGATTCCTTCTCCGATATTTCCTCGACGGCCTCAATCTGACCCTTGATCTCAACGATGGCGCCGGCATCTTCTGGAAAATTCTCAAGTTTTATTTTAGGCGGTCTCCCACGTCTCCTCTTGGTCACGCCTGGATCTTGTTTGTGCACCATGACGGGCCGGCGGATCACCGGGATTAAAACGCAGCACTTATCTGAGACGGCGTTGCTCGTGCCGCGCTCAGACTGCTTAACGAAGCCCCTGGTTCTGATCCGCGGCTGTTTGGTGCAGAGCGTACCGGGTGCTCTGGATTTCTCGCTGCCGGTGGCTGATGATGCTGACGGGGGTTTGTTTAAGGAGCTGATGCCAATTTCTCTCTGGTTCATCAGAACGTTGTTACATGACAAACTCACAGAACAAACTGTCGTTGCTGCATTTCTGACTTCTGGGTCCAGGGATGAAACTTTCGCCAACTCTCTCCAAGAATCCGGTCGCCGCCTTCTTTTCCTCTTGGGCGGTGCCGTGTCTTCTGCAGCATCGTGTTTGTTTTTCTTCCTCTTCATGGTGTTGGTTTTTCTCTCTCGTATGGGTTTTATTTCTCTCTGTCTCACACTCGTCGCAGGGCCTGCCCGTCCTTCGTTCTTCAGCGTGAGCTTCCTGAAGCTTTGCGACTGCTGTGAGCTGCTGCCCGTTACCAGCAGCTCAGTTTTACCCGCTGTGATGGCGTTGAGCGGAAATGTCAGCATGCAGGCGTTCTTTGTGAGCCAGGGCAGACTTTGAACATCGTTTTCCATCCGGCCCGAGACGCTGGTGTCGGGCTGCTGGTGACCTGCAGAGGGCACTAACGGGGAGAGACATGGTGGCAGCCTCAAGTCCTCCATGGTTGGCAGGGAAAACGCATCGGCTGACTGCGTGTCGCTCTCATGCGAGAGAGACAAAAACTCGATGTTTTGGTCTTCCTGGCAGAATGGCTGCTGCAGCATCAAGTCGTGAAGTTTCTGCCCGCTGGAGAAATACGAAACGGGATACGGGGAGCTCTCTCCTCCGGTCCAGCTCAGCCCGTCCATCGGTCCAAAGGATCTAAACTCTGAGTGCTGTGGTTGCTCTGTCTGCAGAGCAGTGTGTGCAGCTGAGGGGTTTGTGTAGCCAGGTTGGTTCTGAGCTCCAAAACAGTAATGGAGCCCTGGACAACCAGACCATCAGGGGTTAAAGGTCAACAGGAAAGAGAGAGAGGACAGTCCGTTAAGTACAGGTTTCGGTTTGAAAGTAAAAATCCTTCCTGGATCATTTTTAGACACCAAATGTTCTGATTAGGGATGCAACTAACGATTATTTTGGCAATCAAGTATTCTGATGTTTAAACGATTAATTGGATAAAACAACTGGCTCATACAGCAGATTTTTCATCAAACCATTGAAGACTTTCAATGTAATATTAAAAATAGAGTAAATGATGCAACTAAACAACTAACCCCACTCCTTTTGGAAATAAGAGAAATGCATTACCTACAATGTAATAACAGCCTTTCTTTAGTGATCACTTGATCGTTTGTAGCAAAGGACACATATGCAGCTAGAAATATCATTGTGGCATCAACATATGTGAAAACCTCAATCCTTTCTGCTCGACTTAACATCCATAGAGTAGGGCTCGGACATGGATTTTATCTGACTTTGTATGCAGAATTTGAACCAGGTGACGCTAAAACTACCACATGAGGAGTTCTGGGTAGAACATTTATAAAAAAATTTTTTTTACAGTTTTGACTAAATTACTGCTCTGAGTATCTGCTGTTCTTTCAGCAAAATGACTTTTTTATAGTCTGTATACGCCAGTTAACAATAAATCAATTACTAAATTAGTAAACGATTACTTGAATGATCAATAAATCACAATTAATCACTTCAGCTCTGGTTTTGTCACATTAATAAAGCAGTGTTAAACAATACCCACCTGTGTCCGTGTCTGAGTGGCTCCCCTGCCTCCCCAGGTCTTGGTAGAAAACACACTCCTCTGCGCAGACGTCGGAGAGCGGCGCAGTGGGCCCCGCCCCGCTCTCTGCACCAGGGACCTGGCAGAAGTTTGGCACGTCGTCGTGGTTCACATGTGTCTTCCTGCAGCTCCTGCCCAGGTCCGGTAGCATGCTCATGCTCATTATGATGTTCTCCAGCAGCTTGTCTATCTTCTCATCGGATTCCTCCGTGGGACCCTGAAGCGGCGTGCGACCCTCGGACTCCAGCTCGCTGCTGCGGCTCAGAGAGAGCCAGCCGCTGGAGCGCGCCTCCGAGTCCGAGCTGGTGTTGGCTTGTTTCAGAGGCTGGGGGGAGGAGGCGTAGGCAGGCTGGACCTTCAGGGTCTCTGGCTTCTGGACCGGATGGACAGAGTGAGCAGGGGTGTGGACAACTTTAGGAGCAGATTGAGGGGGTTTCTGGTTGGAGCAACTCTACGGAAACAGACACGAGTCGGATTTTAGGAACACGTTTTTGTTTTTTCTGTTGTTTTTTTTTTGTTTAAATCTAATAATTTTCAATGTGAATCTTCACTGGGGGAAATCTATTGCTCTGTATTAACTATAAGGAATATTTTCACGGATTGACTTTTATTTAGTCTATTTTTTTATACAGGTCGGCCCCATTAAGACTCACAAAAATTGAATGTGTCCTGTTTTATCTGACATATGCTAACAAAATCCGTCATACTGTCAGTCAAACACAGTGGCGGTAGAGTGATGGACTATTACGCTACTTTTCGCAATAGATGAAATTATGAGTTCTGCTCTCTACCAGGAAACTCTGAAACTGAGAAATCTCAGGTCAGGAACTCATAATCTTATATTCAGGAACACCTGGGTGACCTAAAGCAGACCAGACGGTCCAACTATGAATGGATAAAAAAAAAAAAACTCAAAACAGGTTTTGGAGCAGCGTAGTCAAAACTCTGAACTCGAACTGATGGGAATCCTGCTGGGTGAAGGACCTTTAACATCCTGTTCATGTTGGAAAACCTTCCCAACTAGATTGAATGCAAAAAAAAACAACAACAAAAAAACTCGAGAGTGGGTCAAAATTCATCCATTGTGGCATAGAACAGATTAAATTCTGAACATGCTGTGTATCTACCGGATTCGGGTTGGTAGGAAAAAATGCTGTTTCATCCACATCTTCCACGATCTCCCACTCTTCTCCTTTAGTCCTCCTCCTCAGTTTCACCTGAGCCAAAGATTATTGAAATAATGTAATAAAACCACAGCTCTGTTCTTCCTATTCAAGCTCCTGTGGGTTCATTGCTTTGAGCATTACAATTTGCAGCCATGAAACAAACACATCAAACAAACTTTAGTCTCTTCTGCCTCTATTTCACCAGGTTACCTCCGGAATTTTCCACTATATATTTTCGTAAAGTGGGGAAAGGATTCGCCAGCATACAGAGACATACAGGAAGTATTACTCCAGGATGCAAAACATCTATTAAAATTTGCTTTAATTTGTAGATTTTAATGCACTTCCAAATGTTTCCAGATTATGAGACATTTTTGAAGTTTCCCCTGATTATCGTTCAGTGTCATCATCTGAGTGCAGTGTGCAGGTCCTACCTTGACAGAAATCTGTGCAGAGTCCATCATCTGCTCTACCTCTTTCATCCTGTCCAGGTTCTTTCCGCTTCTTCTAAAATTTGAGTTGCTCTTCTCCTTCTCTTCTCCCCGTATCGTTTCCCTGCAGACTCCTCTTGGCTGAGCACAACTCCCTCCATCCAGAGTCGCGTTTCCATCTTCCTGTCCTGAACTCTCTCGCTCCACCAACTGTCTGGAAATGTTCTTTTCATGAGATGCTGGTGAACCGGCATCGTCGTTGGCGACCGGTAGCACCGTCCCTCTGTACCTGGATGAAGCTGAGAAGGATGAGGAGTGTGTTAAGTAGTCAGAGGACTGTCCAGCTGTAGACTCTGGCTCGCTGTGGACGGTTAGGTAAGGAGAGAGCAAAAACTTGGGGAGGTTTTGAGGTAGCGGCGAGGCAGAAAATGCTGTTTCTACAGTTGGAGGCGGCATTTGATCAGAAAGAGGACCAGGACTGGCCACAGATATCAGAGTACTGTTTACAGTTTGTGTCCCAACAGATAAAAAGCTTTTCCTTTGAACAAGACAATCATTCTCCATCTTTCCACTTATCTCACTCTCAACCTGTGCATCCTGCATTTCCATCCCTTTGCGCGGCTCTGTGCCTTCTCCGGTGTGACACCTCTGCCCTCGTTCCAGCAGCTCTGCGCCTTTCCTCTCCCCATCTCTGCATCCCAACACGAGGTCAGAGATTCCAAACTTGTGGGCAGCGGCCAGAACGTCGTTCTGCTCCTTGCTGCTTTTGACTTCCAGCCGCCCGGAGTACAGGAGTCCGACGAGCTTCAGTAAGGTGTGGGCCGTCACCTCCTGCAGGTGGAGCAGGCGCTTCTGCCCCAACGGAGGGGAGGGAGAGTCCGACAACCTCTGGCTCAGGTAAGGGCTGAGGGCGGCGAGGACACAGCTGTGGGTTGGGATGGCGATACCTTGGTGGAGACAAGTTGGGAGAGTTACTAACAAGGATTTCTTTAGTTTTTGGGATACACCGTCATGGTTTTCCTCACCTTCAGTTTGCAGGAGGGTATCACAGAACTGGGCAAGGTTTTGTTGCGTCTGCAGCTGTTCAAGAAGCTGCATTTCATAGCCGGGCCACCAGAACCTCTGCATGTTCACAAGATCCTGGGAGCAAAAAGCACCAATAAAGAGGAGCAATTCAAAAAATACATATTTCAGATCAACAAACTACTTTTAATGTTAGACTAAGACTACCAGACTCAGCATAAAATGCAATAATGTTTATCTTCAAGGCAAAAAGCTCTACAATCAAAGCTAGCCCTGTGAGGAAATACCACTGTCTCTTGGTTACATCATTAATCACCTGTGATTAATCACATTTTTTGGGGCTACGTTCAATGAGTCACACCAAGGGCTGGTTACTGCCAGATCTGCGGAACAAATAAATATGATTATCAAACTTATACACATGAAATCAGATCAAATAGAAACAAGAACCTTAAACACGACCTGTCTGACAACATGAGGTCGGCGAAAAGCAGGGCTGGATGATGTGGCTGAAAACTTATCATGATTGAAGCATATGATATCAGTTGATATCGGTAATTGTCTATATTATTAACTATTGATTAGATTTTGTTTTAAATATCTGAAATAGTGGCGTGACCTTTTCTGTTTTATCTACAGTTTTTACTCCACACTTTTAGGTTTATTTTTAACCTGAAACTGCTGCTGTTGACAGGGGGATTTGACACTGCTTGTTACCCAGCAGGCTGTTGCTAGGTGACCAAAGAGTGAGTTAGTTGATTCCACTCACCTTGGTTGGCTCACAGTGAGAGGTTGAGCGGTTAAAGCTTTTCTTCTGCCTACGCCTCCCAGAATGCTGTGCGATTCTTGATTGGAGTTCAGTGAATATTCTGTATATTGAATACTCTATCAGATGTACTATGTGTTGATACTGATCACATGTTTATTGTGGTATGTTGTATTGATTTATTGTCCAGCCCTAAGCGAAAAGCTCTTGAAACGCAAAGATACGTCTTGGTCTAAAAAGTTATTGACATCCATCTGTCTGAAAGGGTTTACAAAGCAACTTCTATGGCTTCGGGACTCGAGGGAATTCCCTCGGTGATGATGGAACAGGAGCAGCCGGCCAACCAAAGTTACTCCAAAAGGGTTTAAACAGCTCATTCAGGAGCAGCAAAGCACTGCAGCCTATACTTGCCACGGTTAACCAAGCAGTAAAGTAGAGGTTTGGATCCATGAGAAAGTTTCAAGGCCTAAATCACTGCTGAGCAGAGAGAGTACAATGGTCCATCTCACATCTATACTGTTATGACCTGAGCATCAAACATGGTGACGGCAGTGTGATGGTCTAGGGTTGCTTTGCTGCTTATGGATAACTTTCAATTTCAGAACAAACAAACAAAAAAAAAAGTAAAATAATAATTTAAATTGGATTATATCATATACATCGCATATTCTGTAAAACACACGGTGTAGGATGGGCAAAGTTTTAAAAAATAATCTAGTTCCAGTTAAATTTAGCGGAAACCCCCTTGGTGCGTGCTACATCGGATGCTAACTTCAGCAAAATCCAATTGTTAGGGACGGGTCTAAATTTTGTAGTCTGCAGTCTAATTTGGAAATCTATAGTACACTCTTTTTTAAAAACCAGACTGAACATTTCGGATTTCTGATTCTTAAAAGTTTTCGATTTCTTAAGGGTCTGAAAGCAGAACACGTGGAGTAAGGTCCGTCTTTTCCCGTGCTGGAATAAAGGTCTACGGCAGGGGTCCCCAAAGTGGGTCCTCGAGGGCCGGCCTCCTGTATGTTTTAATTCTCTCCCTGGTTTAACGCACCTGGATCAAATGATGGCTCGTTAGAAGGCCTAAGAAGAACATTGACATGTTGAGAAGCTTGTTGGTGCCACCAGGGAGAGAACTAAAACATGAAGGATGCCGGGTCTCGAGGACCGACTTTGGGAACTGATTTAAAAAAAATAAAAACAGTAAGGCTGACTGTTAGCTCTTGTAATTAGGCAGATCAGGAAATCTAAAACAGATCAACAAAAACTTTTTCTAACAACGATTAGCCCGACTGAACAAACCCTGAACTTGTTGATGTTAGCTATGTTACATTGGTAAATCCGCTAGCTGCGGGTTAGCTTAAAAATACTCACCTTTACTTTTTCTATAGCACAAGCATTTGTCTAACGAGCGACTAATCTTCTTTTCACATAAAACTTACGTTAAACTGAACATTACAAAGAATCGATAAATGTTCAGCAGTTTTCTCTCTCTCACTCGCTGTTTGCTGTTTAATCTGAAGAGGAGTCACCGTTTTTGCGCGGCCTAATGCCACCTTGTGGCCGCTCTGTCGAACTACAGAAGGGAACAAACGAGGAAACCTGTTCTGTTAAGACATAATAGAAATTTTGTCAATTTAAGTTAGTAGTTCTTTGGAGCTAAAATATGTTTACTTGTTTAAGTATTTAAAAATAAATATTACTGCATATGACACTATATATCAAATAACAATAACATGAATAATGTAGCAATTATAAAGGTCTGTCTCAATACAATATTTGATTTAATTTTTCAAGTATTATGAACGCAAATCCAACCCCATGTCAATATTTGACCAGTTGAACAAAGCTACCCTGCTACCATATTCCACCCTCTTACATTAATTGACTGAGGTGCTCAAGTTAACAAAGACCATAAGGCACCTTGACAGAAAAAAAGTCAGGATATAATCAGTAGTCACTGTAATGTTCAGAAATAGGTTTAGAATCACATGCTTTCCTCGCATCATAAAGTTTTAATTATGACTGATCCATGTTTTCAGTTTAGAGAACTTTGTGTGCCTCAATGACTCACATAGGTCAGTTAAGCTTGGTGAACCAAACTCATTCCTCTGACAATAGGCAGGCACTCTACTGACCAAGAGTTATAAAAATAGTAACCAGAGTCCACGGAAATTTTATAAAACCTGAAGAACTGCTAATCAAAATAAATTTTAAAGAAAGTACAGTGCTCTGATCTATGACATAAAGCTGAACAGAAAGTAGTATCTATGAACAACTCAAATGAAAGAGACATTTGTTGATGTGCGCTGCAGAAGGGAGCAGGTTAGTGAAAAAGAACCACAAATTTAGGTTTGTGGTTGTTGATTTTGAACTCCACCCGCACTTAAATTTAAACTTACACTTTGGTTATAGCTTTATTTTATATAAGTGAGTAATTAAAGATAAATTCTTATTTACAATTACAATGTATCTGAAGAAGTTTTTTGTTGTTTTTTTCTACCATGATACCAGACCAACAATCACCACAACTACTTCTGAATAGGATATGCTGATTAGGCCTCTGCCAGCAGCTCAGTTCAAATACTTCATAAAAAAAAAAAAAAAAAAGCTCACCTTGTCTTGGTGGGTAACAAATAATGAATGAGCAGTAACCCACCAGTATATGATTCCCCTTCATCGGATTTATGTTGTACAAAATATCACTGGTTGATTTATCCACATAAAAAGTACATTTGATTTCTTATACTTGCACATTATTTCTGTTTCATTGCAAAAAAACAAAATCACAACGATGGACAAGGCAGAAATCTAGCTTTCTTTTTTATTAAAAACATTATTGCTAGTTACATAATTCAATCATAAATGAGAATGTGCAACTTTTAAGAGCCAAGGCAAAGAGATTAAGGTGTAATCCACAATCAGAATGTTCTGCGTAGGAAGTTAGTTTTAATCCAGCTATGTTTGTTTGCATTTAATTAAGACGTAAAATGGAGATCTTTTTAAATCAAAACATAAAAACTGATTGCATATGCATTCACCCAGCACACCCGAAACAATGAACTCCCAAATCAATATAAAAGGAAAATACATAAAACCATTAAAATTAACAAATATTCTCTTGAATATATATAGTTTAGATGTGCTTTTATTCTTTTCACCATTTTCACTAGTAGTAAATTGTGTTCTGTGCCTCCTTACAGATTTTCGAACATGATCCTTTGCTGTTCTCCAACATTATTAAGTTTATGGTCGAAGGCAAATTGTCTGTTTAGGAAAAAAGAAAATTTTTCACCTGGAATGGAAAAGTAAAAAAAACAAAAAAAAAAAACTAAACAAAACAACCCAAACACATTTTCCCCCCTATAGTGCTTCTTTTAACAATCCAGACAATATCTACATCTCACTCGGCACTAACAAATGCGGACTAAAACTCAACACAGATTCGCCTTCCAAACGGTGTTCTGAAGCAGTGAATTAAACAGAAATCGGAAATTTCATGCCATACAAAGAGGATTATTTTAAGCATTAGTTCACTTATTCCTTCCAGAACAGGCTTTAAAAAAACAACAACAACAAAAAACCACTGTATTCCCAACATATAAGCTGCAGCGATAGGAGAAAGTGAAAAACGTTTGCCTTTTCAGGCTCTGTTGGATACATCCAATATGTGAGGCACTCCAGTTAGCTCACTGTTAGCAACAGTTCTCTTGCACATTCATAAAGACCAGCAGATCCAGTTTGATGGATGGTTCGGCATCTCCCAAGACTTTCCAGGATTATTAAACTATTTGGAAGAAGACTCACTTTTAAATACAGACTCTTCTGTCTGTTCCAACAAGCCAGAGGAAAAATATTGTCATTTACTTCTCTGTACTGACGCATATGGATTACAGACACTTGCACTGATTTATATTTATGGATATTCACCAAAGTCATAGGCCCCAAAGAGATCAGCGATGCAAACTTTGAAACACAGGCGGCACGTCAAATAAAGCAAAAGACATCTGTCAGTGCAGCTACTGAAAGAAAAAGAAAAAAAAAGATTTTTAACTCTGCCTCAACATTTTGGCACAGGTACAGAGCATGTATACAAGTAGCAGTTCAGAGCAAAGCAAGTAGAGGATCAACCACTACGGCAACAAGAGGCAGAAGCTTTAAACAGATCTAATAAGACAGAAACAATTATTCTCAGAGAAAATTTGTAGTGTTTAACCAGCAACAATCAGGGCAAAAAAAAAAAAAAACAACAAAACATTCCCTTGATTTTGTCAAAATAGTGTCATCATCATGATTGTAAAACTTCCCCGCAAAGTGTTCCAGTTTGATCATTTCCATTAAAAAGTGGCAAATCAGGCCTTTTAATGTCTTTCTGGTAGGTCGTACTGTAGTGCTGTTCACGGAGATGAAGAATCATAAGCCACAAACTCAAACTTAGTGGTTATTGAATCACGGAGCACAGAGTGGTTATAGAGTCATGATCCGTTGTCCACAGGCAGCACTTTAGATCCACTTCACTTCCTGTGGTTTCATTCATTCGTCCGCTGCAATAGAGGAATGTAACAGAGAGAGAAGAAGAAGGAGAGAAGAAGAAGAAGAAGCTGCGACAGAAAGGAGTGAGTGTACAATGTTGGAGTTAAATCCTGGTGGTAGTGTAGTGGTCGCCCCCATTGTCAGTTCAGCAGGGGCAGTAAGTTGGAGGAGGCTGTCGTCTTGCGATGCACACAATCAGTTCTTCTGGAAAACAACAGAAAATCAGAGTGTTGGGAGCCGACTGTGTGAAGCGAGTGATCAAAGGTGCTCATGCTTCAAATTCAAGCTCAGAAAAATAATAATACAAGATTCACGAGGAGTAGCTGTGGGAAGCAATGTCATCACATTTTAAGACAAAAACTGTGAGGGGGGAAAAAAATAAAAAAAATAAAAAGAAAAACATCAAGATAAGAAAAATAACCGTTTCCACCAGCAGAGGGGGCAAAACAACGGTTTAAATACAGTACAATGAGAGCTCAATGAAAACAATGAAAGCTTTTGCAGTGCCTTGCAAAAGTCCTGGAATATTTTACATGTTACAGCCACAAACCTCATGGTGTTTATTTTGAGATTTTATGCAGCAGACAACACAAATTAGAACATAAATTCTAAAGTGGAAATAAAAAGAACGGGACACATGTTTCTCAGCTGTTTAATCACTAATAAAAATCAAATAAAGTGCGCCAGGCATTTGCATTTAGCAACCTTTTTACTCTACAACCCCTAAATAAAACCCAGCCACACACTACTTCCAGAAGCTTCCTTAACCCCGCACAAAAATAATCATCCCAGTGCTTGATGGTGCCAACACTTTTATTATTATTATTAGTTTTTCAAGCATTGAGTTTTTTAAACTTAGTGCACTGTTTGTTTTTTTACTGTATACTGATGAAAGTTCTAAACTAAACTAAATCTGGTTCATAAACCTTAGGTCAACTTTGAAACCCAGCAGTAAAATAATTATGAAAAAAGAGAGAATTATTAATCAATTGAATATGTCTCAATTCCTGATAAAAGAAAAAGGTTTCCATTTATATTTAGGTAAAAGTAAAAAGCCATTTATTTCCCAGGAAATCCTATTTTTATCTTTGGTTACTGAAGCAAAACTTTTCCAGATTTGGCAAAAGCTAAAATTGATTTCAAAATTTTTTCCAGACTTTTCCAGGTAGATTTTCTTACCTCCACTATTGATCTGTAGTTGCGTCATGCTTTTTTTTATTTCCCCCATCCAAACGTTATAAATTTAATTTATTTTCCTACGAACTACCACGTGTTGATCAGATCAAAATCCCAGTGAAATACATAGAAGTTTCTGACTGTAACATGACAAAAAGTCAATATCTAGGGGTATACATTGTTTTTTTGGGTTTTTTTTGCAAGGTACTTTTACACACTTCTACAATATTAGGCCATGCGGTGAGTTGAGCAGGGAAGCTGGTGGGACACATACCATGCGCTGACATGCAGTGTGACAGTGGATGTAACCTAACCATCGTAAGAATCCAACAGAGGCAAGGAAGCCTGCCTCTCCCCATACATCCCTCCCTGAGAGAAGAGACAAAATATAAAGAGATAGAGAGTGTGATAGTTTATGAAAAGACAGAAAGAGAAGCCCAGAGGTGGGACAACACAAAGAGAATGGTGGACAAAGAAAAAAAATGAGTTGAGTGTGAGTGGAAACAAAAAGTTCAGAGGATGTAGTTAAAGGGAAACAAAGGATGAGATGAAAAAAAAAAAAAGAGTAAAAATGTTAGTGCGATGTTAGTTCATGTTTCAGGGAGACACATGGGAGAAAACGTTCAAGATAGAGATCGAGCACTTTGCTCTGATAGGACGTGCTACAACATGCCGTCTGTGGGTGTGAGAACGTTCACACAACAACATTCCCGGAGCTCACATTCAGTGTGTGTTGAGCATGATCTAATCACATCCATGAATTTCCAACCTTATAAACGAGAAAAGCAAGGACATGTATTTTTCCCAGCTTTATGAGAACTCTGCCTGAACAGATACAACGTAAGTGGAAATACTTCACAGAGGTGCTGAAGCAGCTGAAGCAGCGCCGTGACTGGGCTTTTATTGACCAACAGTCCTAAACCCCAATTTACAGACAAATCCAGATGAAAATTTGTTTCTTAATAACTGGGGTTAGGAAAGAAGGTGTTGGAAGTGTTTTCCAGAGGTTTTCTTTTTCAGCGATAAGGGAGCTGTAGTTTTAACCGAGGGTGCATCATGCAACGTTGTGGAAGTGGGTTCCCATGGGATCAGCGTCTACCTGTACTGAATCTTGGTCAGCAGCGTCGAGTGTTTTATCCAGCGTGTTCTTTCTGCCTCTCTGGTCCAGTGTGGAGTAGGCGTCTGTAGGGGGAAGCAGACGTCTTTAAGATCCTGTGGCACACAGACATCTATGATACAAGCCAGTAAAATCTTCCTGTTTTTCTATGGACATGAAACCCAGGAGGAGCGATGCTGTGCAGCTGAAAATGGTTATGCATTTGTTCTGTACCGACTATGAAATATAATATAGTTTCCTCAGTATCTGAGGAATTGCGTGACATGACTGAGGTGTTCTCTGTATTCCTTTGTGGAACCCACTCTCACATACACACACTTCATCTGTTCCCAAATGAAACAGATGCAAAAACACAAAATCTTACCAAGTATATTTTTGTCTAGTTTCTAGACTAGACAGTCTAGAAACATCTTAACATCTTAATAAAAAAAAAATAAGACAAAAACACCCAGATGTTCCAAATATTATATTTCAAAAGCCAAAATTTTGATTCATTGCAAAAAAAAATCTATTAATTTCTATGTTGCTGAGAGAGTAAAGGCCACACTGTTCCTCCAGTTACCTCAATCCTCAGGACTGACTCCATCTTCAGAGATTTCCAAATTTATGAAAGGAATTTCAACATTAGTTTATTTAAACTATTGAATTGGAGTAAAGAAATCTTAATCTGAACTCTTTTCATTCTGGCATTTAAGAAATGGAAATAATTTTGGGAATTCTCACCGATACAAAAACAGGAAAAACCTAGGTTAATTTAATGGATTTTTCTTTGTTTGTTTGTTTTTTGTAAAGACAGTGCATGTAAATATACAGTTTTAAATGAGTATGGCCATCTTCAGTTTACATAAAATCAATTTGCAGAATCTTTGTATTATTGCAAAGAAAAACTTCTTTTTTCTCCTGAGTAGTAATGAATAAAGTGTCTTTCATGCAATAAAAACCAATAAGATTGATCTCTGTTTGGAAAACCAGGAAGAAATTATCCCTGGAGAGTCAAACTAGAGGACAATAAGAGCAGGGTCCATTCAAACGAAACAAAAAACAAACAAGCCAGGTTTTCAGGACCTCATTGCCATGAAATTAGTTACTTAATTTGCTATCTTAACTAAATATTTGTGATGCCGTCTAGGATCTTGAGTACAGTAGCTGCTAAAACATCCCAGAGTTCTTGTTATACCTCGGAGGGTTTTTGCAGATACCATGAGCTCACGCTGATTGCTGTCTCCAGCAAGTAAGATACTTTGTATTATTGCAAAGAAATAGATTTTCCGCATAAGCCACAAGACAAAAAAAAACAAAACATTATCCTTACAGTAGAAACAAAAAGCACAGTACAGTAGGATTTTAGCCTTTCTGTCAATTTCACACCTTACACTAAAGTAGAACATTATCTCCAGGTTGTTTCCTGCCTCAATTGAGCTCATGTTTAGATTTTTTTCAGCTCTGTTTGAAAAACATTTCCTAAAGCTTGTCTCAATAGAAAGTCTATTTCAGAGTAGCCATTGTGTTTGGGTTTTAGACAAGTCTGCTCCACTTTCTGAGTGGCAAAGACTAAAACTCTTTTGAACAGAAATAATGTTAAAAACACCACCCTGCTCAGGAATCCATTGAAGTAACGGGCATCACAAATTATACTTGCAAAATATATCTGAGGAGTGTAAATTAGTAAAAGTACAGCTGTTCTAAGATAAACTCTAATAATTCAACTCTTATTCACCGTCTTCTCACACATTCACAGATTATCTATATGAAAGCATTTCCTCATTCATGGGTTTCCACTATGTTCCATAAGCATAATGTCTCTTCTACACTGTTATGAGCTGTAGATGTATGTAATGTTTTCTGCACTTGCCTGGTCCAAACTCGTTCAATGGAATCATTTCTTCGTCCCTTTTCCCACCTGTATGAGAGCAAAACATTAAAACTGAGTGAATAGCTTTATTTTCTAAATGTCAGGTTAAAAAAAAAAAAAAAACTGCTATTAAGGTCGACCGAAGGTTTACAGTCACAGAGAAACAGCCTATTACTTGATTTATTTATGAGCAGTAACAGCATGCATAACATTTAATTAATAAACTGGCATTCAAAATTGACTGTGTTAATGTAGTTTTCAGACTATGAAGGTTGTCTTCAGTACGTTTCCGGATGCTGCTTTGTAAATCTGTACATTTTGGTAAATCCAGATTTTCTTCAGGCCTCAAGGTTTCCTAAGCTTCTCAACTTCTTGGATTTTTTTGGCTTACAAGACCAGCAAACATCTTCAAAACCTTGAAACAGCTATTTTTTTTTATATACAAAAACTGCAACACTTAATTCAAAACCAAAAAATGTGAAAAAATAAATTGTGTTAGTTGAATCATTAGAAGTATAAATAGAAACGCAGGCAGCTGCAAAAACATTAAGCCGGTGTGTGGGGTGTTTGTGTTTTTAATGTGCACATGTAGTGAGACAGTGAAGGAAATCTTGACATTTTCCCAACCTTTGTCAATGAGAGGCAAAGTGCTGTCGTCATGTCTTCCATTGAGCTTGTTGTTGTCGGGTTTCGGGGGATTTAAGTTGACCATGAAGTCGGTCTTTTTCCAGCCGTCCTTCTCCAGAATCCGACGGAGCTCTTTGTGGGCCCACACACTCTGCAGCACCAGCCCGGCTCCACGCACCTCACGGTCTGAGCGGTCCCTGTTTCCCAAAGTTCAAAGAGAAATAAAAAAAAAAATGCTGGATGTTATAAAAAGAGAAAAAAGCAAGCAAGCAACCTCAGAAAGGCAATAAACTCTGATCTATATTAAACCAGGCCTTCTTCAGGATTCACCAAGTCAAACTTAAGAATTAAATAATAAATGGACTGATCTTAAACAGCGCTTTTCCAGTCATTTTCACCACTCAAAGCACTTTACATTAGACTCACATTCCCCCTTTTGCACACACATTAATACACCGATACACACGTCGGTAGGCAACTTAAATGTCTTGCTCAGGGGCACATTGACATGTGACATGAAGAAGCTGAAATCAAACCTTCAACCTTCAAGCCACAAGATGACTACTCTACCCACAGAACCACAGCTGCTTCAGGACCTACGACCTTTGTAAGGTTACGGATGGAATTTAAGATCCTGAATTGCGACAAACGCACAAAAGAAAAATTACAAATAAATAAATTGCATGGGTTGGCAACAGAAGTTAACCGATGGCTAAAATAGAATTTGCATTTATCCATGTTGGACATAATTGCCCTAACCTGCTTTACTGTTGCAGAGTGTATTAGCAATTAGCCGCAATTAGCAGCTAGTTCCTGGTAGCAGCAACCAAAGATATCAGAACAACTCAAAACTCAGAACTCAAGTTTTGAGCAACAGTAAAGTCCTGCGATAAAACAATTAAGCTACATAAAATATCCAAGATTAAATAGTCCTACCGCAACATAATTTAAGACTTGGAATAACATATCTAAGGCCAACCCAAAGAATTTAAGGCATGTTAAGACCTTGATTATAGATGCATTAATTTAAGACTTTTTAAGGATGCTCGTTCCCCCTGATTAAACAAACAATATGCATCCGACTCCACCATTACTTGTCCTTGATGGTTAGCATGAGTCTCTCAATTCCTTGCGAGGTCCTCAAGGTTTTGGCAGCCTCCAAGTCGGATCCCAGCAGCTCATGGAGCGTGCTCAGTATGGACACCACCGTCTCTTCTTTCAGCGATTTCACTGGTTGATTCTGCCCACCACCAGGCAAGTCTCCCACGAGGTAGGGTATCGCGTGTTTACCTGCCAACAGGCAGAGGCGAACAAAAGTTAAACACTCTTCAACACAAACACCAGCGCCGATCCAATCCATCCCTAGAAACCCAGAGTCTGTTTGGCTGGAAACGGCTGCTGATGCCTCACCGAGCAGTTTCTTGTTTTGCGGATCTATCGCCAGGTTACGGATCGCTCCGGACATGGCACGGACCACTCTGTCATTGGTGGTGTCCAGCAGCTCGCTCACCACAACCAAGCCTTTCTCCTCACGCATCAACGCACGGATGTATCGTCCGTACTAAACAGACAAGAGCATAGAGGATTTTCAGTAAACTACAAGTTGTGCCTATTCTGAAAACTTACAAATTACAAATATATGAAATAAGCATCAGTAGTCAAGTGTTTTAGTAAAGATGCTGACAAACAAAACATTGAGGTTTGGTCAAAAAAAAAAAAGAGAAAGAAAAAAACATAGAAGGAGAAGCAACTTTTGTTTACTGGTACAACTAAGTCCACAATGAGTTGTTTTTAACCACATTGCATTTGCAGACAATCACACAGAAAAACAGAGTTGTCACAGAGAAAAGTTTTCAGTATAATTTTTCTTTCTCTAAACTTTTAATTAGATTTTCTTGTCATTTATTCTGCAGCTTTCTGGAAGTCTTTCAGAAAGTTTTCTTACATTTCTCCTTCACACATTTCCTGTACAAAGTTGCTAATTTTGCAGAGTATTGCTTGGATAAAATTAGTAAAGTGCACACTGAAAAGAACAAATTAGTAGAAGAACAAAAACAAAAGTATCTACATCTCATTCAACAAAATAAATTTTGACTTTTAGAGTTTTCTGCTGACAAATGGCCATGAATAAATTTGAATTCAGGAGACTTTAATACCTGATTGATTCATGAGTCATATTTAAAAGGCTTATCAAACACACGGTCTAATACCCAACTAAAACTTCCAGGCCTTAAAATAGTGATCAAAACCTTTTCCCAAAACTACAGGAATATTTAGCCACTTGGAAGCAAAATACATACAACTTATCAGGACGATTCATTGTTACAATGCCGCTGGTAACAAGTGTAACACAAATTGTTACAGGTAATTACATTTCAAGGACAAAACGTTCTGAGTCAGTTGGTTCAAAAGCATCTTCACTGATCAACACCTGAAAGCTCAGGAGGAGAAGTGGGACGACTGCGAAGGTGGGAAATAAAGACAGAAATGCAGAAGCCTTTGCAGCCCCATGGGGAGTTCTGGTGAATCAGAAAAGGATGATGATTTAAGGCGGCTCTTACAATCCATTTTCCAGCACAGAGGTTCTGAATGGCTCCAGCTGAGGCTTCCAGCACGATGGGGTTGTGGCTCTCCTTTAGCAGCGATGTGTAAATGCGGACCACCTCTGGCTGGAACAGCAGCTCATAGCCTGCAGGATGGATGGACACAGGAAGGAGGGAAGAAGCATGTAACAGGAGGTGAGCAGAGAAAAACGTGGAGGAGATTTATGTGATGCAGTCAAACATCGCCTCCCAGTCTATGCTTACCTTTAGCAGGCGTGGCCCTCGGTGGGATACTTATTCTCTCTTCAGGTGCTTCCTCATCTTTCCTTCCTAGAAACAGCAGACCCTTGACATTACATTTTAAGAAATGAACAGAAACAAGTGTATGCTACAACTAAATAGGAGACATTTCTGGTGCAATTTCTACTGGTGTTGCATTTCTACTAATATTGACGTCTGCAAACACACTAGCCAAAAAGAAAAGTTAAACTAGGATGCAAGTTCTTAACTTAGGGTTACGGTGCAGGACAACCACAATGAAGAGCAGGCGTGCTTGTTAGTGTCAACAACCCCGACTTGATCAGACGAGATGACGCAGTGGAAGCTAAGTGTCGTTACACAGTGCTAAAGAAAGCTTACCTTTGGAAAACCACTCATCTGTAGCCGACCCAGATGGGGAAAAGACGAACGGAGAAGAGAAAAAGATAAGGAAGGAAAGAGTGGCAGAAAAAAAACGAAGGAGAGAAAGCATTAAAAGGGAAAGCAGCCATTACTCCGCCACCCAAATAAAATGTGCTCACATCCTGACTACCAACACAGATGACATGCGCCTTACATGTATTCAAGAATCCAAATATTTAAAGGGATTGAAAAAGTAACTTTTTAGGATCTCGCAGCATCATTCACAGGTGACGAATATGGTTGTATTTTCAGAAGTTTTTCTGTTATGACATTCTTCTGTTTTCCTCTGTAAGATATTTTGCTTTATGATATTTTAATGTTTTCTGAACAGGTTGTGGTTGAAAATGAGAATTTGTTCTCAATCATCTTATCTGGTTAAATAAATGTTAACTAATAAAAACAGATGTGTCTTTTTTATTGCCAACAGGTTTAGCTCAGTAAAAGGAAACATCAACTAGTTCAGACAAAGCAAACTAACATCAGCTCGACCCTTTAACTAACTCCTCAGTAGAAACAAGGTGTGTATTAAACGCAGTTTGTTTCTACATGTGCTGTTAGAAACTTTACATTTCACGATCATCTATCAGCAGAGGTTTTTTTTAAACAAAAAGAACGTTTACGCTCATAAAGAGAGAACTTTAGGATTATTGGTTGTTAATGATCAAAAAGTAAACAAGTGAAAAACAACTAATTAAAAAAACTCACCATTTCTATATGAACTCAGTTAACATGAATACAGATACGATAAAGTATCAGCCTGCGTTCCAGCAAAAAAGAAAGCAAATCAATGCTCTCAATGAAAACCCGGCAGAAGAACCACAGAAGATGAGAAGAGATTGTTGACATTCCTCAAACATCAACTAGTTTTGTTTGTTGAGGCGTGTGTGTTGGTATCAGTTGAGTTGGAACGTGTGGTCAGTGATATCACTCCAAATGCCCCAGAAACTGAATGAGCACACGCAACACATGATGTCATGTCGCTCTGTGACACTGACCTTTGCCCTTGCGGGAGCTGAAGCAGCCAGCCCTCTGGCTTGAGGGGGCAGGGCTCGAGTTGGCTTGTTTGCTCTCGTCGTAGGCCTCGAAGTTCGGTATTTCTTTGTGCACATGATACGACAAGTTCCTCAGCAGACAAATACAGTTCTCAGTCAACTGTGGAGATACATAGAACAAGGTGCAGGTGTAAAAAGATTGAAAAAATAAAAATAAATTAAAGTTGTAGGATACAAAATTAGTTTTAAATGCAGAATTTTGAACATATTGATTGTAAATCCAGTCAGCCTTGCACGTACCTTATTGTTGAGCTCTTTACAGTTAATCTGGGACTGAACGATGTACATAAGGGAATCGACCAAACCGGCGCACTCTCTCAGCTTCCGCCTCGCCTCAATTCTCTCTGAACTCACATTTCTGAAAACGGACAAGAAAAAAGAAGAATGAGGCAACTGAGAAATGAAAAGCTGTAAAGAAGGAAAAAAAAAAAAGAAGTCCGTTTTGGTCACAACATGAGCCAACAACAATTACAGCTGTGTCTGAACACGCCCCCCCCAAAGTTGTTTGAGCGAAACTCTCTTTAAATCTGCAGTTTCACAAAGAAGAGTACAGTCTGACGAGATCCAGTTACATCTCTGACTCATTCTTACTTAAAGCTCAAACTGAACTGTGTGTGTGGGTGTGTCCTCGACTAACTCAGTTAGTTGAGGAACGTAAAGGAAGCAGGATAAACTAGAAAACTGCAGCCATTCGGTGTTGTATTTCTCAGCGACAGACAGCCACAATGTTGGAGTGGAAGCTGAGTAAATAAACCAGTTGCCATCAGCTGTTTGCACCAGCTTCAAACAGTTTTCATCTCTGTTCAAAAACTTTAACAGCCGGGTTGGAATACCTGCAAACTGAGAACGATATCACATGTCTAAAGTTGTTATTTAGAGTGAAAGTTTACACAAATACCAGAAAAAGTTGAATACATTTAAGCAAAGTTGTTCATCAGTATTTATTTTGAGCTTTCAGCCTGTGAGGAAGCATGATGGTCTTTGGAAATCTTGGAAGCCTTTTAAACAGAGTTAAGATAGGAATCTAGATCCCCTAAGGAATAAACCCCGAGAGTGGTTCTTACAGCTAGTAATCCAAACCATAACTCTCACGTCCATCTTATAGCAAAACCAGATTCTATAAGTTGGACTATTAATGGCTCATTTTCATCCCCAATTGACTCGTTTCATTCTGGAGCATCAGGCAGACAGTCAAAGCTCAACATGATGTTGATCCTACTTGAAGCCGAGCACAAATCTTCAACCACCAAGACTTTTAAAGTCTTCAAGATAAAGTTATTTACATAGTTCTCCCATGAAGCAGAATAGCTCTAATTAACCGAGCTGTTGAAGAGAATCCACTGATAACAGACCCACTGGCCTGCTAATACTGTTTACAGTGTATAGACCATTGCCCCACTGTTCTCTGCCATTTCCTGTAACAACTTAAATTCCTTTCTTCCTGTTCCTCTGATTTATTTAAACATTGTGGCAGACCGCTTACAGATTTAACAAGCAGCAGGGCTCTGAAAGGATTGTCAGCAACAGGCCAACTCAATTGTGAGGTGGAATAACAAGGATACATTTTTTTCTTTTACTTATACAAATCTTAAAAGTGTGGAGTTCATTTAAGCTCAGCTCTTCTGTTAATACTTTATAGAATCTGGAGTTGATATGAACATGGTTTATATCTAAACTCTTCAGTCACAGATTCTCAGTTAGTTTTGGGTCTAGACTTTGACTGGATCAGGCTAATCTAAAAGCAGGTTTGCTTGGATTTTAACCACTCCACTGTAGCTCTCTTTTCTGAAGTTATTTAGAGTGAAAGTTCACTCTAAATAACTAAGGGTGGAATAACAATGGAGGAAAGAGAGAGATGTGCATTTTGTCGCTGGAAAAACAGCAACAAAATGCTGTTTTTCCAGCATTTTGCTGGAAGTCGCTGGAAGTCCAGAGCGACTGACCTGCTGGACGTTCAACCTCTGTCAGTCTCAAGTCTTTTCCGGCCTGTAACAGACCTTTTGTTCCCAGATTGACCAATAAAAACAACCCCAGAGCATGATGCTGGCCTCTCTATGTTTTATGGTAGAGGCGGTGGGTTCAGGGCGATGTGTGGTGTTAGAGATTGTGAACAGTGGTATTTATGTAGGGATTGACATTAAATAACATCAGGTGATGTATGAAAGTAACTGGTAGAACTTAGGGTGATCTGCACTTTTTGAATTTGTTTGGTAAAACCTTTTGAAATCTAAGCAGCATAAATACACACTTGTTAGATCAAATGTTGCAGAAAAATTACTCATTACATAATTACTCTAGTCAGACCATGTTTATGTAGACAAAACATTTCTTGAAGAGCAGCAGAGTTCAATCAGATTAATGAAAGCTTGTCATTTTTTGGCATTCCAACTATGTTCTACATAGCTTTAGAAAAACACACCCAGGTCCTCTGCTGTGTTAACTTTCTTCCTTCGTCCTATCAATCTGCTTAACCAGACTCCTTCCCTGTTGTTTTCCTGAAAAGATCAGGCCTCCCCTCCATTAGCGGCAGCTTTGATCTGCGTTCTTCCCTTTCCTTCCTTCATACCTCAGACAGCCCGCTGTATTAGTGAGCGCCGTGTCCCACTCGGGGGTTCTAGGCTTGCCGCTTTCTTCGCCCCTTCCAGCACCGTTGGTCGCCCGCTCCCAGCCCGAATGAGGAACCATGACCTCGTCACAGAGAGCGTGCATCGCGTTATCCACAATCTCCATCTTCACAGAGTCCTGGGACGACAGGTTCCACAGAGTCCCTTTGGGGAAAACACACCATTTTATGATTAATGTGTGAAAAGACGATGTTTAGTCTAGTTTTAAAGTGTCACTTTTAAAACAGAGATAATTGGAACACTACAGGACACCTGCAGATTTTGAATTATATGAAATATGCTTGTATAGTAATGCTATTATAATACTATTATTATTAAAACAATAATAGTAATCCACAACTTCTGAATACCCATTTCTACTGTTTCATAGATTATTTATTTTGTTATGTGTCAGCATCTTTTATTCCTATTTATCGGTTTTTGCTGAGAGTTTCATTATTTTCTCCAAGGTTCACGTTCCAAAGACAGTCTACAACCCACATTTATCAGCTACTGTAAGCAGACAATATAAAAAGGAAACAAAACTCATTACATACACCTATTTAGCATTTTATATCATGATCCATACCTTTTCAGTACTAAAATAACCTAAACAATCTAATTTGAAGAGAAACAGCCTGCAAGAATGTGATTTTCTGTAATTTAACTAAATATAATTTTCATTCTTGTCCCTGTAATTCAGTTCAGTTTTTCACGCCCCTGTGTTTTTCTCATTCAATCTTTTTCTCATGTGCATCGACTACAGAAGAAAATTATCAGGAGAATGAGCTTTACCACAAATGAAAAACCTACAGATAGGAAATAAAGTTCTCAGTCTTTTGATCACAAGAGTAGGGCAAAGCAGAAGGAAGACTTTTAATGTAGCAAGGAAGTGGAGAAAAGAACAGTGTTGGATTTAATGGGCTTGAAATACATGACATAACCTGCATGTACAATAAAACTACCAAAAGAAATGCAAATTTCGAACAGAAAGAGATCCAGTTGGCTGCCAGATTAGTGGAGGAAATATTGTCTCTTTCAACTTCATTCAATCGTTTATTTTTAAAGAAAAGCAGCTTTAAAAATAAATGATTAAAGAAATTACAGTACAGTCTGGATGTCCAGACCATGTGAAGCCTGTCTTTTTTTAATAAAATATGTCAAACCTGTGATGTTCTCTGTGAGGTCCTGATCGCGCGTCTTTCTCAGCAGTCGGATCAGCGCTGGAACTCCATCGCAGTTCTTGATGGCAATTTTATTGTCTGCATCTTTGCCAAAAGAAATGTTCTTTAGTGCTCCGCACGCTGCAAAGTGAACCTGTAACACAGAGCCAGGGACACCTTCATGAGACACTAGTGATTACTCCGTAAACAAACGATTAAACGCAGGTAAAGGAACCAGAATGTTGTAACCCAGAGTTATGCTGCACATAGTGCATAACACACTTCTCTCTCACTCTAGATGCACAGAAATGTAGTGTTATGTACTACCTTTAATCCCAACCAGTGTGCCTCTGATTTGGACCAATACATGAATTTTCCAACAAATATCTGATTTGAAGATTATTAAAACTTGTTTCAGACACAAATTGTACAATATGTTGAGATTTATTACGTTGCATTCTGCAGAAAAAAAAGTAAAAATGTTGCAACATTGTCATCTATATGAAAGTAATCAACAAAAAAAAGACATTCATATAGATTAAGCCCAAAATCATATTAAGACCATGTGTCCCCAAATAATTCAAATTTATAGCTTTAATTCATTCTGTACAAACACAGAAGGTTTCCATCTCGACCATGTCAACACACAGTCTAAGACATTTTATTGCACTCAGTTTAAAGAGTAAAAGCAGTGCAGTAAAAGCTCAATCCTGTTAGGCATTTATTTGGCTCCACTTAGCTCAGGCATAAATAACTTATGAAACAGACAGAAAACCAGTTGTTGAGTAATTCTGACCTCTCTGTTAGGGTTGTCAAGCATGGACACAAGGGCAGGAATGCCTTTCATTCGGCGGACATCAGACTTCACCTGCAAATCAAGGAGGTTGATCTTATTCATGTGCTTGTGTTATAGCGTGCTTCCTTATATTTCACCAGGTTCAATAGTGTGCACAAATGTTTTTAAGGTCAGGTGCTCAAGTGGATAAAAAGGGCACCACATGGAGAAGGTCATCTTCATGATTAAAGAAAAAGTCTTACTTTGTCGTTCTTAAAGGTGAGATGCTGCAGGTACGCAGCTGCATTGCTCCTGACTGGGTCCAGTCTGTAGTTCAGCATGGCGATGACCTCTGGCAGCTCCGGCTGACGCCATCCACTAGCAGGTGGGCCTTTCCTCATACTCAGAGTGTCCAGTGAAGCCACGCTGCCCCTCTCACCCTTAGCCAGAGGTGCCCCGGCACCATAATAGTAAACCTCTCCTACACCATCTAAAGCGCCTTCATAACTCCTGCAGAGGAAGAACAAGCTTGTCTAAGTTGTGACAGAGAAGAAAAAAAAAAGATTTTTGCGAAACTGTACTACCACACTCACCCAGTCCTGCGTGGCGGAGGGCCATGCAGGAAGGCGTGGTTGAGGGGCATGGTGTTGTAGTGCATTGGGTGTCCCATGCCGTAGTCTGGCTCGTCGTAGCCGATGCTGCGCTGGTCATCCTCCAGACCGTACGGATCTGCGACAAACCGGGGAATGGCCGACAGCTCCATTGCACTTCCCATTCGCCCGACCTGCGAAAAGACAGACGGGAAATAACGCATTATAGTTGCTGCAGACCAGTTATTCCAGTACATTTTGACACACTGCAGCTGGCAAGCAAATCGTCAACATTAAATTAGCAGGAGAAACCTGCAAGATCAGCATGCCAGAGCAATATTCAGTTAAAACAAGCCCTGAAGCTAATGATCCAGTGACTGTTGAACACACTTGTGGTTGGGCAGCATATGGGTCCAACTGGTTCCTGCTGGGAGCTCGGTAGCTTGGATCCAGGGTTCTGTAGCCGTCTGGGTGGATTGGTCTGATAGAGAATAGAGTGGAGGAAAAACCGAGTTGAAATGAATTCATTTAACCGTCTGAACGCAACAAGCTCAAAATGCAGCGACCACTTCACTAAAATCTGACAAGAGGAGTTCAGATTTCAGGAAACTCCTGTTACCTGTAGCGATCGTCCATCCGAGCACCCCTGCTAAGGCTGGAGTATGGCTCAGACGGAGGTCCTCCACGGTAGTCGTCGTAGCCCCCCGCAGGGCCATAGTGATAATTGCGGGGCACGGTGTGGGTGGGGTACTCCATGGGCACGGCGCCGCCCGGGCCCTGCCTGTAGACCATGGGTGAGGCGTAACCCCCGACAAGAGAACCGCCTCCATCCACAGACAGAGTGTCCGACACAGAGGGGATGACTGTGCGAGTAGTGGTGGTCTTTACTACTTTCTTTACCTAAAAAGGGAATAAAGGGAGCGAGTGTATTACCGTGCTTTTTGTTAACACACCCAGCCCTAAAACAGGAGCTGTGTTCTTTACACTTTTTGACATTTTGTCAAGGATTGGCCTGTTTTTATTTCATTTTTAAAGGAAGCTGATTGACTGGGTTTTATTTACAGATATCACAGTAAAAAAGCATGAATGCAAAAGCAAAATTTTAATAAACCTAATTTTCTCTCAATCCCAGATCACAACTAAGAACTATGTTGTGTTAATATATTACAAATCCCATAGACTAGTTGCAACATGAAAAAGACATCGTGTAGCTGTCGTGAGAGGTTTGGTCAGTTCTGTTTGTGTTTTCATACGCTACTTTAATCAGAAACTTCTGAAAATCATGCTGGAGAAAACATTCTCAAACATTTCAAAACAACATAAAATCCCTGTCAACATTTAATTGCAATAGACACAAAATGGCACACAGATACACCAAAAATTAAAATATGCTTCCCAACAAGGCTCTTTTTGTCAGATTAAAAGTGAATTTGAAAACAATCTTTAAGCAGGTATTAAACATCTCTATTCAAATTGTTTTATAAGTCTGATGTAATAATGCAATCTTAAATGTTGTTTTAATTAGCTGAAAGTAAAAAAGAAATCCTCAGAGTTAATAGAAATAAATCCTTGAAAGCATCAGTCTATGTGAACTGCATTTATATGATGTTCTTCAAATGAGATACTGGGATAAATTAACTTTTCAATAATGTTCTGGACTCTTTGATTATAAAACACGGCACTGTCATTTGATATTCTCCTCACCGTGGTTTCTGTGCGCCTTGTAGTCCCATCGTCATCCATCTCCACGGAGATTACCGGGGTCACTTCCTGAGGCTCCTCCATTGTGAAAGTCTCCTGCACCAGCTGACCAGGCTCCATCCTGAACTACATGCACATAATGCTCAATTTCAGTCCCAATGTCTCAAGTCCAAAGGGCCGATTTGATATAATAACATAATAACATAGCTAGCTCGATTTATTGTGTGATGATCAATAAAATATTTACTCTCAAACCAGTTCCAGTCATGAGGGTTAGAGCATTAAATGCAGTCTCCATCTTGAACTCCATTTGTCCAGAGTTTGGTTTATTAAAATCAGTATTAGCCACTGATATTGTAGAAAGCGTATTATAACCTCTATGTTGCTAAAGCGTATATAGTTATCCATTGACAGAAAAGCTGCAGCTTCAGGCATCAGAGGTCTGAGTCTTACATGATGCGTCCCGTTGATGTAACCCTCGTTCAGCGTCAGCCTTTCTAGGTCTGCATCACAAGGAATGCGGCCGTTCTGTTAACAGACAAGAAACAAAACCATGTTCATGAGAGAATCCCACACAGCACCAACAAGAAATTGGATTTAAATATGCATTTCTAGGCAAACACAGCATTTGTGTCACGCCACTAACTACTGAGCAGATGCCTTTATTCATCCAGAACAAAGAGAACGCAGTGACTACTTTTTAATTTCAGCCACATCTGTGTAGCAAGAAAAAAAGGAATTTTATGAGACCTTTTTCTCCCATCATGCATTACAGACACGCAATCAACATACCAGAACCAAAACAAATGGTTTTAAGAAATATATACTTACAGTCATGATGATACAACTTTGGTTTCTATATTTAAGAAGGTAAAACATTTTTACCTTGATACGGTTTTTGCATAAGAATCCATCCTCCTTGAACTTTTTCACACTCGGTTACTTTACAACCACATCTATTTTATTGGGATTTCCAACGACAACAAACAGTGTGGCATATTTTTAAATGGTAGGAAGCTTTATGGGTTTGGCAGCTTTTTTACAAATGAAAATGTGAAAACTGACCATCATTATCCAGCCATCGGGAGGAAATGGTTTATAGGATCGCCTTTCAATGCAGTTACAACTGAAAGACAGTCTTTGAAGGTATGCCTCTACCAGCTTTTTGTGCCTGAACATCCATTTTTTAAGTTTTGCACAGAATCTAACTAGGACTTTGGTTTGGGCTTTGACTAAGCCATTCTATCACATGAATATGTTTTGATCTGAAGCATTCCACTGTAGAACAGAAAGTCTAGAGTCATTATACAGATCGAAGGCAAAGTCTGCCTTGACCAATAAAGCCTCTAGCACAGAAGTCTCCAACCTGTGGCTCTTTGATATTCCACAATGGCTCTTAAAAACAGGCATGGAAGATATAGATATATTAAAAAATAAAAGTTATAGCAGTTTTTCATGGAATAACTGCATTCAATTTCCAAAACAGAACAAAAAGTACCTGTAATATTTTTTTTAGAATATACTATATATGCTTTTGTTGATGAGTTGGAACTATGACTTTTATTATTTTTACATAATTTACATTAATAGAAAAATTCCAGGAAAATTAATACATTTCACTTTTGCTAAAACTTGATGTTTGCTTCATTTATTTAAAAAAAAAATGTTTTTTTTTATAAAATGAAAACAAATTTTCCAAAGAAGTCATTTTTAAAAAGTTATTTTTTCCAAACATAACATTTGTGGCTTTAAGCCATCTCTTATACTTAAATTGCTTTAAAAAAAAAAAGCAAATTAAATTAAAAGGGTTAAAAAAAATTCTAAATGTTAACATTGTAAATAGACAAAATATGAGAAACTTCAAGGAGGTATGAATATTTTTGCAGGCCATTGTTGCATTATGATAGTAAAACTAAATGAATGAGCTGTGATGGTGGTATGAATAGATGACAAATGGAGAATTTGTCAGTAATGAAAGAAAGAACAGCTGGCATGATTGATGATTTTTTAGTTATACACAGACCTCTGATCCTGCTGAGTACCCATTTAAAATGAGATTCTTTGTGATTTAAAGTTACAAAACAGAAATAAGACACTGTTGGCTGGAAACTGATGGCAATAAAGCCTTCACCACACATACACACACATCTGATTAAGCCACTGGACACAAAAATGTTCAGCTCAGATTAAGCCACAGACAGATAGAGAAGCAGCTGGGCAGATGGAGACATGTGGATACCTATCAGTAAAGACTGATATCATGTTAGCATTGCCTTGAGAGTAGCAAAAGCATGTGTGTGTTAACATTGCCTTAAGGCAATGTTAACACACACAACACACAGCAGTAACACAAGCAACCTTCCTGATCTGCACACACTCACTATTTAACATCCTGCATTTACAACAGCACCTTATGACTCAGAACAGCCTTGAAATGACCTGAGACATTGTCAGACTAAGGTGCGGCAACATGCAAGCGCAGCAAGCTGAGGTGGATGGTTATTGACTAAAGCAGCAATGGTTCCCTGATGATGAGGAAGTGTGCTAAGCTGTTCCGATACACTAATGGGTTTCTCTGAGAAAGTGAAAGAATTATTGAGCGTTTTAAGTTTGGGTTCAGAGCCAAGTAACCGACTCGCCCCGTGACTGAGAAGCAAAACTACTTTAAGAAATCAAAAGACGGGATCTTATTTTCATCCTTACCCCAACAGGGGATACCCTCCAGCAAGTAAAGACAGAAGAACAAGAATAATCCAGATCAGAAAAAGTCAGAACGGCAAACCAAACATAAAAGCAAGACGTAGTTTTGCATGCAAACATTCATGGACAAGTCGGGACAAAACCATCGGGCAGCGCAGCATTTCCAAAGCCTGACAGCTAGAGGGGAACGATCACGAGAAGGTCTTTGTGCAACTTACAGATGTAAACTGAAATAATACGGCGTTTGAATTTATGCCCAAAGCTTGTGGGACAGACGTCAGTGACCAGGAATCTTCATCAAAAATACAGTGTAGGGAGCTCTGGTAGTGCCAAAAACAAAAGCATATATTTTGGTGGTCTTACTTTTTTTATTGTTTTTGGGTGTTGTGTTTTATTTCGGATATTTAGAATATCTTCCAGTTTCAATGTTAAGCGTTCTGTACATTATTAAAGTTTATTAGTCTTTAGTTTTTGAGAGAGTAAGCTTGTATTATTATGAATCATCAATATATTGCGTGAAAATTAATTGTCATTTATTCCAGTAACTTCTGTGACAATTTATTGTTCAGCACGTTACTGTGACAGGCCTTATGCAAATAATTTTATCTTATGTTCCATTCTCATTTTCTCTGAAACTATAGCAGTCCCTGTGACACTTACACTTCTGATGGAGTCTCTTGATATCAAGATCATTGAAATAGAGCTTGTAATTTCTAAGAAAATATCAATTTGATTTGGGTGTTTTATTTTAAACACATACTTCAGAAAACCCCTCTGGGGCTTAAGTTTTAAAAAGCATTTACTTGACTTTCTTTAAGCTGAATTCTAAGAGTCGCGTGTTTTAGCTCCTGCTGTGGTCTGCTGCCGTCCAGCACAGATGAGATGAGGGTGATCGTGAAGATGACTTTGGATGAACCGGTTCAGATCAACAGGAAGAATCCGAGGAGGATTGAGATGGAATAGGTGCATGAGGGTACTGAGGGTAGAAGGGTCAGAGGGCGTTACCTGCATGTTGGGGAGGGGGCGGGGCAAGGTGCCGGCACACGACCTCCGCTCCTCCTCCAGAGCCCGGCTCAGCATCTCAAACTGCCTCTCCTGCTCCCGCACGGAGGCCAGCAGGGAGGCCGTACTCGCACACTGCTCCATTCACACACTGAGAGCAGAGCACAGGACAGGACAGGACCGTCACCACACAGCACAGGGACAGGATGCGTCCAACACCAGGATTTATCAGAGGACAGAGAGAAAACACCAACGTACACAGATAAAAAGCAGGGCTCTGACGCAGGGCGCAGCCGGGAATCTAAACAGCAAAGAAGCGATAATAAAGTTTATACTTAATTAGCGGGAAGCTGGAAAAAAAAGCAGAGAAAAAGTGATGAAAGTGGAAAGAGAAAAAGCAGAAAAAATTGCTAACAGAATCCACCTAAAACAATTCAAGACAGGAAGTGACATAAACAGATTATCGTCACATTTCAATCTTTCTTCACCTACAGCTAAGCAGGGTTAAAATTAGAAAGTGAGATTTGCAACAGGAGGAAGAGCGGCAATTTTCAGCTGCAGCCTGTGGGGCTTGTTAGCACCTTTTGGCTTCAAAATAGCAAGAAAGTGAAAAGGGGAGAAAGATGTGAGAGCAGAGAGGGGCTGTGAGCTTCTAAACTTTAAAGACTGCGACAATGCATCAAAGCAACAAAAAGACAAAACAAAAAGAGTTGTGATTATATATCAATTTCTAAATAAGATATATTTTATTGTAAGGAAACATATGACATTTAGGTTAGTGGTACAAAGTTACTCGAGTCTTACAGTAAAAGTGTTAGAGAGTTTATTTTAGGTACTCCTCCGTCAGAAAGAGTCCACACCACAGAGTACTGCTGTTATTATCACCTGGAATAAATTTTTAGTCTCCATTCAGCCAATTATTGGTCAACCTTTTAAAAATCTCAAGTAGCACAGTTGTTCCTAATTGGCTGAATTCTTGGAACATTTCTAGTTTTGCACTAAAATTTGTGTTAAAACTAAAAACAAGGTTAAAGGGTATAGTTAGGATTAGTACGCAGAGAAAATGTCATCAGAGTCTCTCAAAGCAAAAATAAAGCCAGCACTAAAAAAAAAATCCAAGCTTAATGTGTAAAGTTGTGTTTGAACTTTGTCCAGAGAATGAATACAGAGCTACATTGTATTTTATGTCTGTAATGACTTTTTTAAAAAAAATGCCTCTCAGCGGCCATGACTGTACCTAAAAAAAAAAAACATTACACAACCATGACTCTGGTTAACAATTAACCACCAAGGATCCAAGATAACACAGTATCAAACGGATTTGTTAGACTCCTTATATGGCCATCGTCTAAAACTGGTGGTTGTTCTCAGCTACTTTGAAAAATTGTGTGAACACACCAGACTGAAGACAGTTGAGTCAAACATAAATGGACCGCTTGAGACACGATACCATAAAACCAAATGAGACCCGATACGCCATTTTAAAAACAGCCTACTGAGATATATTACTGTGAATAATGGAGGCAATCAATCACGTCAAATGCACTCAATTTAACATGTAGCCACAAAGAAAATGCTTGGAAAGAAATTAAGACATGGTTGCTTAGGAAAGACGCAGAGAAAGAAGGGTTTTTTTTTCTTCTACTGTTAAATAAAGAAAACGCAACCTAAACACATGCCATAGATGGTATAAACCTAAATTACAGAGGCCAGTCCAGCCCGAAGTAAGACCATCACAGTCTTTCACAGACTTTTATCCTGGCGTAGGAGGACAGAGGAATCTGGAAAAGGATTACTTCAGCAGAGTCTAATAAAGGAATGACATGAGCATGGCTCATCTCCAAACCAGGGCAAAAATCATTTTCTGCTTCAAAGTTCATCGACTCATGGATCTCCAATCTGCTCTCCGACCGCACAGACGGGCCTGTCTGTATGAAAAAAAAAAGACTCCAGTATTAAAGTGTGGATGTATGCCAGTTTGAGTGTGTGTTCACATCTGTATACAAGTGAGTGATGTGTGGTTGGGTGAACAAACTTGAATAAAGTGGCAAATTTGTACGCTTGTTACTGTTCTCAAATACTCCAACAGAGCACTGGCAACTTTTTTTGTGAAGTTTAGTAAAACGTTTTTTCTGTCTGTGTGGGAGGAAAAAATAATTAAAGAAAAAAAAAAAATAGAGTCACTTGTGGTCAAAGGCACATTGGAGCTGCAAGAAAACACTCCCGGAGTACCATTGTCATACATTCCAGAGTAAGATTTAGCATGTCATATCCTGCCTCAGCTGTTGGGAGCTGTCCTAAAAAAATTTTAAAAAAGAGGCCCCATAATTTATCTTTCATCTGTGCTTGTCCATAATTCATCTTTCACAAAAGCTGAAAAGAGAAAGTGGGTAGAACCCTGTACTGTTTCTCAGGTGAAATATGTAAACAAGAAAACAAGTTGGCTTAAGCTTATCTCTAAAATAAAACAAAAAGCATGTTTATGTTGAGAAGGCTGTCAGGTGTTGCCGATGAGATCTAGAAAAGCAACTTACTAATGGGAACGGGTAAACATGGACCGGTCTTCCTTACCAGGTTTTACAAAGTTTCCCTTTTACAACTGAGAAAACATTGCTTTCATACCATTCAGGTTTGCGTTTGTCTCAGGTTACAGCAGGTTGCAGCTTTAAAAAGTCCCAACAATAATGTAAATATACCTAGAAAAAGGTCATCCTGCTTTTCCATCTTGTTACCGAAAGTTTTACTTCATTTAAAAAAATAAAAAGAAGCTGAATGCGTTTCTGTTCCGAGGCAGAATCTGCTCTGTTTTGGTCTGGAAATATTCCACTGTAACAGTTCGGATGTTTGACCCGAATAAACTATGACAACTCTATTACGGAAAATAACAGAAAAAAAAAAAACATTTAAATATCACCTGTAGAAGGTTTTAATAGCAATATTTGTTTCTTTTTAAAATGTATAATTCTGGGATTATACATTTATTATACATTTTATTTATAGTGACAGGTCTAGCTATGACGTTAATATAACTAGTTAGTAATTTATACACCAGTAGGCTGACGTGTTGCTTTTGTTTTCAATAAAACCAATTAGTTTATGTTATACAATAGAGGGATCATGTGGTTTTCTTATTCCATGCAAATCTACAGTGAGAATCTGTGAGACAAGTATTTTTTTTTAATCAAAGTTAAGAGTTGTTGCATCTTTCTGACAGAACAAACACATCAAGAAAGTAAACCTAATTTCCTGTTCCTTCCTTTCTGCTATAGAGAGTTGGTCAATCCCAGCAGCTTCTAACAAATCTTAACGTTCTTGTGGAAAGATGCACTTTGCTGTGAAAGCTGGAAATGGTTTCCGTCACTTAAAGCCTGGGAATTGGCCATTAGGCTATTATTGGGCCATTAGCAGCACAACCCTCTCTGTTAAAGGGGCAGTGCAGCCATTAACTTCTCAAAGAAGTTAATGGCAAATTTAGTCCCCCCCAAAACATTTTTGCTTAACGGACTATAACTGTGCCCTCTCGTTTATAATAAACCATCTCTTCTACTTCATTCATTCTGTCATTGAGGCAGTCCAACACACATGCTGTTCACAGCTGAAATGAAGTTAAAATGCTGTTGTGGCCTGGACAAGAGCTTTGCTGACTCACCTTCATCTGAATGGTCGCACAGAGATTTGGTGAACACCCTGTGGTGCTTTGTGCATTGACCTTGGCCTAAATCCAGATAGTCCCACCTTTACCATCCTGACATGAAACCACCAGGAGCTCCGGTCCTGGCCCACACTACTCCACGTGTGGCCATTAAGGCAGAGCCCAAGAAAGTGGATGTTTCAAACATGTCCACCGTAAGTCACACTCAGGGTTTCATGCAGGCTTTTCAGGAACCTCTGCAAGGGCAACTGTCCCATGTAGACAACACAAGCTCATTTATCTTAGTGGGAAAGGAAATGAGTGGCCTTGGGCGCATGGAGGGAATCTGAATATAACTGAACAAATAACACTAAAGAAAACATGTTCAACCACAAGGCCAACTGCAAACATATCTATATTTTTTTTGTCCCTGATATTATTATCATGCTCTCATAGCGTTATAAATAAGATTAGTTATCATCAGTCATGGTTATGTTTTGATTGTGTTGAAGTTGGGTGCCAATTAGTGTGTTGTCTTGCTGTGGAAAAAAAATGCATCTTCTCAGCATATATTATGATTTTAATATATTCAAAATATTGATAAGATGGAATATAAACTGTACGTCATCTGCGTCATCTCTATAAAAACAAAACAACAACAAAAACTCATAACAATTAGTCTTCCTACAATAACAAAAATAAGTTAACGGATTATAATTACTTAAAATAAAACTGACAGTATGATTTACTTTCAAGCTATTTTTCCCCAGGTAGATTTATGTTCGGTTTATGTCTCATAATAAAACTTTTTATATTCATTGATTAGCATTTAGAGGTCCAGATATGCGACTTAAAGTAATTGGTGTTGCTAAGAACTTCAATCGATAATGCACAAACTTTCGTTTTAAAGCAATATTTGTGTTTATCACTCTCCAGAATTTGTGTGGAAATGAGATTTATTTATGCAATAACTTTTAACATCACTTTTCTCATCACCTCAAGTAACACCACAGCCTATAGCTATGAAATTGTATGTCACTAATAGACATGAAAGGCGTGTCCCAGAGCAGCAGTCACTTCCACTCATCACCTGTTCTTCTTTATCTTCAAAACTCTCTCATGCTCTGCCTCTTGGTTTCAGTTTAGCTGGTTTCTCTGGCTTCTTTCCAACTAAAACCGACTAACAACCAGTAAATGTCTGACTTGTGTGCAGCGTTCTCACTGATGGCTATTGGCCAAATCTGTCTGTTAATGTCATCTGCATTTCTAGGGGGTAAATAGCACAAAATACACTCTAGGGAAATTTAAATAACCAACCAAAGGTAAGTGGCATAGCAGCAAATAAGAACAACACACTCTTGCACAAATAGGTGATAAACATTTAGCAGAAGAAAAAAAAACCCACAGACTCCTTAAACCTAAAATCCTACTTCATCTTAAAAATTATAAGACCATTTAGTGATCCAAAATCTCTCTTTTAATGAGCAGTCAACAAACATGTAGAACGTACCATACTTTGTTGATAAGACTAGAAAATGAAAGTGGTTTAGTCACCTCTGTCACATAGCTCAGCTAATTCTTGAGGTGGGAGGGTAAAAGCAACAACCAATACCAGCAAATTAATTAGTGACATAAAACTAAAACAAATCCCATGTAATCACCTATGTGGATAACAGCTTTTAGAGTAAAAATCTAAATGGTTTCTTGTTTTTGCTTCAGTCTGGGTTAATTATTTTTTAAAGTTAAAGAGTTTAATGTGTCTTAACTTTATTGTTTAGCACATTTTAGATATTAAATCCTTACTAACTGAACAGAGAAGTCCTGGGTAGAAGGTGTGCTGGTCGTTCGGCCCCTTCACCATTTCATATGTGAAACTTAACGTCCTGCTGACCTCACGTTAAGTTTTAGGAGGACAGAGCCGTGCTGGGGAAGTCCGTAAGTTACTAATGTTTACATGGACAATATTATAATACTTCACTGTTGCAGATATAGGAACATTACAGACATTCTTAGATCCCATAAAAACACAGTGTCTTCATTTAAATAATTCATGTTTTAATTATGGACTATATCAGAATTTTGAATATTTTTAACAAACATACAATTTGTACCCATCAAAACGTCAACATCTGAGCAGAAGCCACTAAATCCTCTGACCACTACTGAGATTATGCAACTGTTGCTTTGCGTAGAAGCTGGTTAGCACCATGTTGTTCTGGGCTGCAGTAAGTGGTGGTAAGAAATAACGAAAACATATCAACACGGCAAAACCATGTGATTATTGAATGGAGCATTGAACAGGGAACTGGTAAAGTTATTAGTAGCTGCAGCGTTTAATGGCTAGTTAAAAATTAACACATTCTGAAGATAATACTTTCTCAGAATTTCCCCACTGTGGGCTCATAATCCATCTTTCTACAGAACGACATTATTTTTAAATCACTTTAAAAATTCGCCAAGCATTTCAGCTTGTGTTGAATTAAAGCCCATAATGATTTACTACGTTTAATCTGCAAACAGAGAGTGATCGCTTGTCGACAAGAATGTTTGCGCAACGGCTGCCGAACAAGTCGGTGGTCAATGTTTCCAAGAAATCTACCGCGAGCTCCCAGGGAGGCAACCGAGCAGAGGTTTCTCTTCACCGCTGCATTTATCTGCTCACTTTGATTCCACTCTGAGTTTACCATCACATACACAACACGCAGAGGCAACCACCACACTCGACTTTCAAGTAAAAACAGGCGGAAGGTGTGATTGGTGGAAATGTAGATCAAGGGAGGTAAATCAAAAAAGGAGAAACAGACAGCAAGGAGGAGCAAGCATAGCAGAACTCCAACCTCAGTGTGTGTCAGAGGAGGGACACACCCTTGGTGTGCCCTGCAAGCCATTCATTACACGCTAGCAAATGATAGCCCTGCTTAAAACACCCGACCAGCTAGGAAAACTTCAGTCTCCACAGACAGAACGGCCAGGAATCATTCCAAGCAACAAAAGAAGTATCTAAAGAAAGGACGTTGTGTCCATTTTCTCTTTCAGCGGCCACTCCCTTCTTCCCTCATTTCAAAAGAGGGGACATTTTTAAGCGTGCCCAGACTTGTCCTCAATCTACTCCATTTGTGTTCCAGCAGGTCGCAGCAGCAATCACTATGGGGTGTACACAGAAATATGTAAGGCATTTCTATGCTTCACTGATCAGCTGATTGTACCAAAGGGGGAAAAAAATAAGTAAACGAGAAATTACTTAATTGCATGTGCAGAAACAAAGTTTCAGGTTTGCTGTGTTGCAGTCTAGGCAACCAAACAAATCCTACAGAAAATTACATTCCACTAAATAAAGTGTTAAAAAAAAATAACTCTTTCCATTTTACAATCACAAACTTATGTATGTTATGGCTATACAATTGGGTCACAAAAAGGAAAATGATGCACAGTTTTTAAACAGGTGTAATAAAGAACATCAGGGTGTTTCCACCTGATAGTCCAGTAGACTCCGTTACATTTTCAGCTGGTGCGGTTGCATTGTGTAAACGAGCCAAACATGAAAACCTGCCTCCCCCCACATCTGAAGTGGCGCTGAACCAAGAACCACTGCAGAAAACGACACAAAAACCTCTGAAAAAGGTACAGAGAGCAACTTCTTTCTTCACAGAATAAAAACAAAAATCGAGTGGCATCAGATTTTAGCGGCTGTATGATTTTTCTTGTCTTTGGCAAAACACAACGAGCCCCGCTAGCGTTAGACTCACACGTTTGTTTTGGTTGTATTTACCCAGAATGCCCAGCGTTATAGTCCGCTTCCAGCTTTTGGAGCGGCCTCCGGTCTGCTTAACATGCTTAATGCATTCAAACTGCACCAGAGTTCACTTCAACTGAACACAGTCCTATGTTTTTTAAGTGGACCATAATTCGCTTTTTTGGTCCACATCAGAATTCGATTCTCCATTCGCATCTCCCCATATCAACGGACTCTGTAGGCATACCAATCAGTTTAATTAACATGGACTAAACAAGACTGGTGTGAATACACTCTTAGGAAACAGAACACACTCTAGATCAAAGAATCTAGATTATCACAGAAGCAGCAAAGAGGCCCAATTGTATCATTGGTGCAGCTCAGGAGGGAGAATCTGTCTGCAGGACAATGGTGGTGGCAGCATCAGCGAAAATGGTCAGAGCCACCAAATAAACAACAATCTCAGAAGGTTAAAACTTTCAAACCACTTCAAACTGGAGTGACCCACTTTAACATACCGTACATCCACACTAAACCTTCAAAAAAGTCTCGACCTAAAACCAACCGAGGTAAGACTCGAAAATTGCAGTTCACCAAACCTCTACGTTCACTCTCAGGGAGTCTGAACTATGTTGCAAAGATCACCTGATAAATACAGCAGTCTTCTAGGTTTGCAGCTGTGACGACTATGAGGTGTTTCTACAAAGTATTGTCTCAGAGTTGCTAAATATAAATGCATGCCACACTCTGCCACACAATACAATTGTGTATCTTTTATTTTTGTCTAATAAAATCCCAGTAAAATAGATTAAAGTGTCTAGTTCAAGTTGGAATGACTACTTTAGCAAGGCACTGCATATCCAGGCAGATTTCCTGTCTGTATTCAGACTTAAAAACTGTAAGTGGAGAAGGTAAAAGTAAGCCTCCACACAAGGGACTAAATAATGAAGCAACACTCCTGTTGTCACCACGCCCCACTTGTCCAGACCCACACAACAGGTTCTTAGACTGGAAAAGCCGTCTCCCTCACCACATCAAAAGACAGCACCTGAGATTTTACACCAGACTTTAAACACAGACCAAAATGTGTACAAAAATCAAAGGCAATCATACACACAACAGGAGGATAGTCACCTGAAAGCTCGGCGCAGGTTAACCATCCACAGAGAGTGGGCGTTTCAGGGCACACAAAGGGCGAAATTGATAAGCAGGCTGGACTTTGACTTAGAGTTTACGGTCTAGAACAGACCTGGGCATTTTAAGGCCCGCGGGCCAGATATGGCCCGTTGGGCATGCCTGTCCGGCCCGCGTCCCCCCAGTCAAAACAAAACACCGTATTTTCGTGTGCATGCGACACAGCTGTCTTTTATTTTGAAAGGGCTTGACGCACCGTTTATGAATGCACGTACGTAAATGCTAACGCACAGCAACAGGTGACGCTAGCAGCCGAATACACGATCCCCACAAAATGTCATCTCACGGTAAAAAAAGAAAAGTTGATTCCGAATTCTGCATTTTTAACAAGGCATGGACAGCGAAATATTTCTTTATTGAAGTCAAAGGCAAGGCCGTGTGTTTAGTTTGTGGCGCAGGTGGCTGCTATAATATCCACCGTCACTATGTGACCAAACACAGAGATACAAGAACTTTTCAGAGAAAGAGCGTCACTGAGTCGTCTGTACTTTCGTAGCCAAGTTGCAAGCTCAACAAACACTTTTTACAAAACGCCTGGCATCTAGAGGAGCTGCAGTCAAGGCAAGTTTTGTCATATCCCTAAGATTGCTAGGAAGAGCAAACCTTTCTCTGACGGAGAGTATATTAAGCAGTGCTAATATGTCCTGAGAATAAAAGAGCTTTTGAGAACATCTCCTCTCCGCCGCAAACGTAACGAGAAGGTTTGAGGACATCGCGACGAACCTGGTGCTGCAACTGAAAGACAGCGTGAATGATTTTGAGTACCGGTATTTTCCCTGGCTTTGGATGAGAGCTGTGACATACGGGACACTGCCCAGCTGCTCATCTTCGCGCGGGATCAATGCAGAATTTAGCATCACGGAGGAGCTGGCAGGCATGCGGTCAATGAAAGGGACAACAACAGGGAGTGAGCTCTTAGTAGAGGTAAATGCGTGTCTGGAAAGCTTGGGTCTGAACTGGGACAAACTGGTGGGCGTGACAACAGATGGGTGTCCAAATCTCACAGGAAAAAAGTTGGTTTATTTAAGAGAATCCAGGACAAAGATACTTGAAGCTGTCTATTCCTTGTAGTATTTCAGTTTTGGTTCTTACAAGTTTTCAAGTCATTACAGTTTCATTTTGTAATTACATTTTGTAATGAGTTATTTTAATGTTACCTAAAGTGATATTAGTTTTGTGTGTGTACCTCTTTAAGTTTCTGCTATATTTAAAGTACTTTGTGGTACTTGTTTTCCCATTCATTTGCATCTGATTGGAGGTACTTTTGTGTTAGTCCTTCAAGTTGCAGCTCTGCAGGTTCGTCAGGCTTTTTCCAACACTTAAAACCATTTATTGCTCATATATGCAGTTGATCAGTTGATTAATATAACACACACCATTTCAATTGTGGAGAGATTAAAAAGTTAAAAATAAATTCAGATGTGATATTTTTTTAAACTATTAATTTGATAGTATTAATTCTTACTTCAGCCAAACCACAAATTAATTTTTATTAATATTTACTGAATATTCTTCTTAACAAAAGAATATGATTTAAATATTTTATTACAACAAGAGGTATGAGAAAATGAATAATGAGTCAAGATTAAATTTGAGTCATTGCTGGATCGGCCCTCCAACATATTTCAGATTTTTCATGCGGCCCCCTGAAGAAATTAATTGCCCACCCCTGGTCTAGAATGCGGTAAAGCGTCCCAGGGGACTTCCGTGTACTCTCACCTGTCCTGGATACACAGGAAATCCCGGGGAAAGAGGCGGAGAAATATTTTTAAAATAGCGTTTTTCAAACGCGTCAATCAGTGAAGAGGCAATGTTTTATGTTATAACACCATGCAAGTCTTTCATTTGTATTAAAACCTACCGACATAATATGTAGAGTTTTTCTTTTCTACATAATTGCCGCTTTCAGGTCAAAGTAGTTTAATACAGCTCCCCCACCACCACCACCACCCCTTTTTTTTCATTTTCATCAACGAAACGTAGACATTGATGCTATTCCGTTAGCTCCTTGCTACGCCGCTAGCCTGTTCAGGCAACCAAGTTCAGCAAACCAAAAGTCGCTTCCGCTCCCACCACCAACAAACCCCAAACCAGCCACACACAAAACAAAACACTACCAGAACTGCCATCACCCACGTAGACACTTTCAGCAGGTTTCTTTCTTAAAGTCCATAAGTGTTTGATGGCTTCGGGCCTAGCCAAGCTCTCTTGTTTGACACAATCCGGGGGAGCCCGACCCCTCCGGGCTGGGTGAAGAGTTTGGGTGAGACAACAAAAACACGTCGGCGCAAGGCGATTTTACACCCGAGAGATGCTGAGAGGAACCACGGTGAATACTGGAGAAAACACCCACCTATGCAGCGCAGTTTTTTCTTTCCTCCTCGCCTTCGCTGTCTACTTGTCTGTCCTCTTCCTCTCCGCTGGGGGGAGGAAGATGTGGGGGCCAGCGACAGATAAGAAAGCAGGATAGTTCAAAACGATACGACCCAGATCCAGGGTTGATTTATTCTAAAGTAATTAGGGTTATGTGGTTTCTAAATGTCACAAATGACCCAATAAACAGAAGAAACTTTTTGTCACTCCTATGGGAAAGGTTGGTGTGGCTCCTCACCTTCCCACAGGACTCCTCCCCTATGACTATGTCACATCCAATAAAATGGAAGAAATCCATCTTCGGCTCAGAGCATTTTTCAGAAGCTTCACATACAGGTGCAACTCAGTAAATTATAATATATATATTTTTAAAGTTGATTTCTTAGACATAATATATTTTCCGCGATTGACTGCAACATTGCAGTAAATGAGGCGACCAGCCTGTGGCTCTGCGGAAGTGTCACGGATTCCCAGGTGGATTTATTTGCAACTTCATCTATTCTTTCTCTTAATCGTCTCACTGGATCTCAAGCAACTTCCAACTTCTCAACACCCTGGAATCTTGGTTTGCAAAGGAAACACAAAATGAACTTTAAGGGGGTTTGTATCACCTTTTTCTCATCATCACTTGTCTTGTTTTTGTGTTTTGCTTCTTCTTTGTTTTTGTTTTTCTTATTATTATTTTTGCAGCAATTAAATTTGGTTTTATTTACTGGCTCTCCAAAGAAATAGCATAGAGTTTACACGTTACAGCCTTACATATTTCTATTTTTGAAACTTTAGAAGAGAAGTAAGTATTTACTGATCTACCTAAACTTTGTAGAGTTCAGATGTTGCCACCGTGTGGCCGAAATGAGGAACTTCTCCCGAGGTTCCACCTGTCGAGGATAACTCCTTTACTGATCTTACAAAAAGCATAACCAAAGCTCTTAAAATGAGTGTTAAACAGTAAATTTTTAGAAGTAGTCATATAATACAACGTCGTGCATTCTGCTACAACCAGCTTGCTGAGGATGTTCATGAAAATTAGTTTGACACCCCTGCTTTACAGGAAAAACTGAAGAAACTGAAGTTTGTAATTCATCACCTGCTAATTACATTGGATAGTTTGGTTACATTGTTTTGAAGTCATATCCAATTATCATTTAAAACAGCTGATGTTTTGTCATCTTGAGGAATTATGTGATATCAGTGGAGAGTTACTACTGTAAAATACAGTAGTATGTTTGTAGTTTGTTTGTTTATTTAGGATATTTTAAATCTCTTCCAGTTCCAGTGTTAAATGTTCATTAGAATTTAAAGTTTAAGAATGAAGAGGAATTCTTCCCTTCGGTCCTCCACTCAGCAGCTTCCTTCTTCTCAGTTACGTTTTTAAAGTTTGTTCATCTTTGAGAAAGTGTTCTTGCATTATTATGCTACATAGACATTGTATTACTTGAAAATGGTCTCATTAATGTTTATGGCAATAACTTCTCAGACAATTTATCATCCAGCAAAACTCATTGTGACAGTCGTCAACTTAAATTTTGCCGGACAATAAATTGTCCCAGAAGTTATTGCCATAAACGATTATATTGTTTTAATGCCATTGTCAACTAATATAATGGCTATGGGATAATGATGCAAAAAGACATTCTGAAAGATGAATAAACTTTAAATTCTAATAAACATTTAATACTAGAACTCGAAGACATTTTAAATGTTCAAAATAAATTTAAATGTCTTCTTCCTGTTAGGACCAGAAGACGAAGACTTCTTCCCTTCGGTCCTCCACTCAGCAGCTTCTTTCTTCTCAGTTGGGTTTTTATTTTCCATCACAACAACATAATAAATGTTGATGAAAATGATTCATCTCCAATTTCCTGTTTCTCCTTTTTATTTGTGTCTGAGCAGTGGGAGAGTCTCATCAGGTGTCCCACAACAGCTTGATGGAATCGAATTCAAGTACCGTCAGTAATGAGGTGTGTGGCTACGACTCGCTCATCTGAGGCGCCATTGGTGGGGGAGATCAGAGATCAAACATCCTGAAAACAGCCTCATCTGTTCAGTTTGAGTCGCTACGTCACACCGAGGTAACATAATAAATGTTGTCATTTATTATGACAACTATTAATGTTGTCATAATAAATGACAACATTTATTACGTCAACCGGACACCGGAAGAGAGGAGATGCAGCGAGCTTCTCCTGCTGGGCAGATCTGAGGGAAGAAAATAAGTAGTTAACTCTACCGTCCTGATGAGAAGCTGCTTTATGACCCAGATGAACTCCATCCATCCATGCCTGGTTCCGTCCCTCTCTCCATCCAACTCCGCCCCAACTCCGGATTAGCGGAAGAAGATGGATGGATGGATAGAAACTATTATGTAAAACATTATTTTGAATCAAAATTAATCCAACATGTAGGATCCAGTTATTTACGCATCAGAGGGTTAAAATAAACCGAAAGAAATATTGAAAGCACAGCTTGCAAAAAACAAACAATTAAACGGATAAATATAAGAAACAACTCTTTGTAAGACTTGGCCCAAGTCACCACATGCATGTTCATTAGATTTATGACACCATTTTATGATATTTTACATCCTCACCCTATCTTGACTAAAGTCCACCCTGTTATGTCCTTGTTCACCTTGTCGTTTTCCTGATTTATGAAAATAAACAATATCTTTTCTAAACGTTTGTGTGATTCCTTTACAAATAATTGAGAGTCACTGTTTGAAAGTTAATTGATATTTTTCAATTCAGCTCTTATTTAAAAAAGAAAGTCTAAGTCTGAAAGATTTAATAAGAAACAAAGAGTTTGCCATAATTTTATTAGTATTCAAATTCTTCTCCCATCACCAAAAGTACATTGTTGAAAAGGAGACCCAAAAGCTTTCTAAAAATATACACCTTACAAACGCCATGCTATTACAGTGTATTTATTTTTGCTTTAATATGTCGATGACTTGGTGGAAATATTTTGCTGTTTGCATGTTATTGTTTTTTTTTTTTTTGGTGGCATTTTATCTATAAAAATTGTATTAAACATGCATTTCAAATAGAATAACATCGACTTAATGAAGTTCAATGGAAACCCTCAGTTTTTTGGAAATGGGAAAGTCTCAAATGCACCTTATGGTAATATTAACTTAAAATGTATCCAAGGGTTAAATGTGTTGATTATTACATAATGGTGGTTTTTATTACATTTTATTACATTTTAAAACTATGTTTTATTACATAATAGTATAATACAGCACTGCAATCATGATGGTACTGTGTTGCTGAGTAATTCCCATAGTTAAACAGAAGGTAGGAAATTTATAATGTCAGTTTTATTCACTTTTCCTTTTTACATACATTTCATGGATTTATGTTTACATATATAGAGCCTTCTATATGTAGATTTTTTTATTATTATTAAAATCTGAAATAGTTTTCTGTCATGCTTTGCTACAGACAGAAATGTTTAAAAAATGAACATCAATTATACCTCCGATTTCTGCATATTCTTAGGATGAACTCGAGTAAATAAAATTTCCCTCGTGATAGTTATGTGACATCAAATGGTGGGTGAAATAAAAATTTACTATGTGGTTACAAAACTGGGTTTTATTATAACCAAGGGGATAAAATGTTGCAAATGATCATCTGATAGTTATGTAGTTGGTTGGAACCTTACCTGGACCAAGTTTGTCTTTGGAGAAATAACATTCAGTGGAGCAAATATGGAGATAGTCTTTACAATTATTTCCCCTTTACTGTCCCCATAAAACTGACGTGTTGTCTTCCTGATGACAGAGCTTCTCGCTTTGACCTGTTCAACATCACATCGTTTGTAAGCGCTCATTTCCTGCACAGAAATAAACTTGACTGAGTGATTCTAACCTTAACAGTAGTTGGTCATTATTTTTTTCCACAGCAAGCTGTGGTCAGATGGCACCTGAAGATTTGTTTGTTGCATCTGGATTCCCTGACATCGGTTGAAAAAGCCTGGAGAAATCTTCTTAGCCTGTCAAGAAATTCAGATCTGTTAGATTATCCATTTTATATTATTAATCAGAGCATCTGCTTTAGTCTGGCTTCCCTTCTGGTGCTGTGGACAGAAACACAAAGCTTTGTTGTGTCTCTAGGTCTGGCATAAAAGTGCAGGAGCGCAAAATTAAGTTCAATCACACAAACAGTATTTCAAGAAGTACATGTAAATATATTTTGTGCTTACCAATCATGTTTTAGAGCCTATGTAAGTTTCCTACTGCACCAGTATTTTGTCTTGTCTCAGTACTCATAGATTAACCCAACTAATCTGGATTAGAGGCAGGACTTCCTGCAGATAACTGCCACGGTCCGTAAAGTCGGCTATCAGTATGTTGTAGCGTCAGTTTGTTATGAGAAAGATAAGAAGCATTTTAAGAGGGAAAACCTGCCATGCTGTCGCAGAACTGACAAGATAAACTCGCAGGAACTGGACTGAAGAGGCTTCACCCAGGTGAAAGTTATTATTATTAAAATTGTTATTAATATTTTAAAAGGCTAAACTTTCATTTTAATCTCAGCAATGAAGATGTTTTATGAATAGTAAAGCTCCAGCTCAAAACTATAGCATAGCTGGAAGTAGAAAATACATGATGTCATAAATATTTTGGTAGGATTGCATTGGTTAGCTGTGAAGGATTATCAGTAAAAAAAAAAAAAAATCAATACAAGCTATTCAAACTTGGTAATATTACCGTAGTTGTGGTTGCTCAAATGTTGCTCTACTGAAGTTAAGTTATTGATTACTAAAAGAAATTCCAGCATCAGATCTTTTAATTTAGCTCTAATACAGTAAACACCCTGATGTCCACTGACAATAAAACATCTGTTATATTGTCCAGTAGCAGATGTTCCTTCAGCCTCTCATTGTTTTAGCAGCTTTGGGATTCATCCCCACGTAACACATGCTTCACAGCTGGCTCTATTGTGTTAATTTAATGTTGCTCACCAGAAGACGGCAGAGGAACTGACAATTTTTTTAAAAAAGTGATCATCCCCTTTGTTTTATCATGTTTCTTAGGTAGGAAGATGATTGCTGCTTGCTGGAAGAACCCCAGGGACCTTTAGAAAACAGAATAGCTTTCTCTGAAGACAGACCTTATCCTTGAACGTTTCATCTGAACTCTTGCGGAGAAGGACGGAAGAATGCAGGGCTGCGAGGTCGACTCAAAGATGCGCTACTGGCTGACGCTGATCTCAGGGATGCTGGAGTGTTTGTGCTTTGCTGGTGTGGTGTTTGGTTACACCTCTCTGGTGTTTGTGCTGAAGGAAGACCAGTACTTCAGTGAGTTGTGCAGCAACAACACAGCAGGCGACAGCTCTCTGGTGGAGACAGGTGAGCAAAAGAAGAAACGGAAGACTTTTGTGATTTAAGTTTCTGAAGATGGGGCTATTTTTTATTTCTCCAGTTATTTGGGTGTTGACTTTGCTGTTTGTTTGTCAGTTGGGTCAAAATGCTCTAACAGTGCATGAATATCTATCCTAAAGCTGGATAAAAAACATCAGTCATCAGAGCTGCAGCAGGAGACAGCAACCGGCATTGCTGTTGCTGTCTCGTTTTATATGAGACCTAATGGGGTTTTTTTTCTCACTGGCAGACATAAAATTAGGCTAAGCATATCAGTTTTGATGATTAAAATTATGTTTATTTGGTAAAAGCCAGAAAAGTAAGAGAGGGACATGTAGCTACTTGGACCAATCTGTCTATAATATTTTTAGCAAACCTTCAAAAAACAAAAAAAAACAAAAAAAACATTATTATTTTCATATCTTTAACTTTTTATGCTAAGATATGCTTACTTTACTAGTCATACTGGTCACTCAAAGCACTTTATACTTGTCATATTTACCCTGTCACACTCACTAAAATCCACATTTATATGCATATTTGAAGACAACTTTGAGTCATGAAAACACCAAGAAAACCCTACTAGCGCCACCGAACTTCATTTATAGTAAATGGATGTAACTATAACTGATGCTATTTCAGCACCCAAGAAGACTAAATGTTGAAACAAGATCTGAAGATGCATAAAATAATATTTCACAAAGTATATAGACACACCTGCAGATTGGGAAACCATGGAGTTACAGTCACAATGTGACTGGAAAAAGCTTTGAAGTAATTATTTGTGGTCTAATTTTGGTTCGCACACGTTTGAGAGTTGCTCTGTGGGTAATAAAACTGGTTTCTTCCATAACTTTGTCCATGTCTGAGTGTGTCTCTTTCTTTCAGACTGCAGAGGTCAGGATGAACAGTTTTCTCTGGTTTTCACTATCGCCTCGTTCCTGAACAACTTCCTGAGTCTGATCAACGGCTACCTGTTTGATCGATTTGGCACCATGGTAACAAGACTGCTGGCAGTGTAAGTTCAAGCACGAATCTGCATGCAAACTCAGGGCACTAATCCATTTAATTATTGATTTTAGATTTCGGTTGCAGTCTGCAATGCTTACAGAGAACTTCTACTATATCGGTAGTCTTGATATTCTGCTTAGTCTTCCAACTGGTTTATATATAAAATTCAAGAAACAGCTTTTATGACACGTAAAATTTGAGCTTGTAGTTCAGTTATTTCTGTTAAAATGAGAGGAGGAACCTACAATGGTGAACGTGATAAACTTAGGGAGGGTCTTACAGAGACAGATCACGCCCAGACAGACGTTACCTCCTTTGACCAAATACTGTCAATAGTTACTGTGTTTACCATTTAAATTGGCATAGTAAAATAACAAGCAAGATAGTAACAACGTAAGCCATTAAAATGAACCTTTTTAACAAAAACACAAAAATGCCTGTGACTTTTATTAATGTTATGTAAATGACCAGAGATTCTCGTGTTTTCTCATTCCAGATCTTTGTACACAACTGGAACCCTTTTTGTGGCCTTTTCCAGTGCAGGTCTGCAATTGTTTTATGCAAACAAACACGTTTAATTTGTAAGGTTGTAGAAATAATATTTCACAGTAGACATATTTCATACGTTTAGTCAAACTGCTATTCATCTTCGAGATAGAAGATTATTGTAGTTTTTTCTCTTCCACTGTTCTTCAGCATATTCCTTGATGCTCTTCCCTGCCTTATCCTGCATCGCTGTGGGAGGAATTCTGCTCCTTATGACGAACATTCAGGTGGTTATTCTGTAAAAGAAGCTCCTTCATTGGAAATCAAATACAGGAGGTCACTTTATTGAAACTACATATTTGGAATTTGTTTGTTTTGTGGAGGTGGGGAACCTGTTTGCTGCTCATCGCTCCACCATCATCACTTTTTACAATGGAGCCTTTGACTCTTCTTCAGGGGTCTTCCTCATCATCAAGGTACATTGCCATGTTTTGCTGCATATTTTAATTTGGTGGAAATTGAATCGATTATTTACGTATGGATTTGTTTTAATAGGCTGAAAATCCAATTTTAGCAAAAGTCGGAACCTATAATAAAATACAAGATATCATTGCCTTCATTTTATCTAGACATAAAGTGTGGCTTGCAGTTTATGTAGAAGACAAAATAGATAAAAACAACTGAAAAAACTATTTTCAGCCACATTGATTTAGTGTACTGTTTCAAACTTGTTTAAGAAATGTCTTAAGAGTTAATAAAATTACAAGAACAAATCTGACAGTTTGCTATGCCGGAGCAAAGGACCGGAAAGCTTTATAATATTTCACATGATCTAGAATCAAACTGTTATCAGTGATGGGAGAGTAGATCCTAAACTATGAGATCAATTTCTGGGAAAACCTTTGCAACACCAGCCAGTGACTTTAGTCTGAAGTTAGTTTTAGTGATACAGAAAGACAATGAACCCTATTTCTGGGACCCTTTTAGATGACAATAATCCTAGTCGCACAGAAAAGATTCTACAGATGAAGAATGTAAAGACTGCTGCAGATCACCAAATGTTGTCTCCATCTTCCATTGCAGATTCTACACGAGCGAGGAATCTCTCTCCAGTCCTCCTTCATTGCCTTGTCCCTTTGCAGCATCATCCTCGTGGCGAGGACGTTCCTCCTCATGCCCAGGACCCACATCCCGTACCCACTCCCTCCACGCTACACATACGGGTGAGCGTCTTATTACTCATTGTTGTTCTCAGGTTCTCTTTTGGGTTGAAACTTGACAGCATGCAGTGTGTTCTGATGCCCAGGGTGACCTGTGGACAGGCCAACAGCTACAACGTGGAGCAGGTCAAGAGGTCGAAGGAGGATGCATCCAATCAGGATTCCAGTGGGAAAGATGAAACAGCAAAGTCGGACGAAACAGACGTCGAAAACACAGAGAAAGGTACCAGATTTATGATTGAGAACACCTGCGGAGAAACTGATCAGTTCAACAGATCCTAGCAGCATTTAAAAAGTGTTGCATACAGCAGTTCAGCACTGAAGAGACTTAAGTAGCTACTGTACTGTACAATGTCTTGTAGAAGCACTCACACTAGTTGGACTTTTTACTTCCTGTCACATTACATCCACAAACTTCAGTGTGTTTCTTCAACAAAATGTGCAAAAATTATTACGCTGCAAAAACACAAAATCTGACCAAGCATTTTTTTTATCTAGTTTGTAGAAAAAAATAGAAACTAGATAAAAACAGGGTAATATTTTACGTGTATTTTGTTACACTTGAAATAAGACTCTACTTATTATATGAGCTTGTTTTAAGTAAATAATTCTTGAATTTAAAGTTTTTTGGGTTTTTTTTTTTTTTTTGCTTATAACAAGACATGTTTTTTCTGTTTTTTTAAGTGAAAGTGCCAGGTGAACTAGTACTTACATTTAATTTACCTAATATATATTCAAGAATTTGTGACATAAAGGAAGCTCATTTATCTTGCTGAAAAGCTCACTTTTACATGATTTTTGTCTTAGTTTAAGTGTTTTTATTAATATTTTTATTATTTATTTATTTATTTGTTTCGAACATGATAGAAGTATAAAATCCCGCTCATGGAGAGGGAATGCAAAAGACATATTTTTGTAGTACAATAATCTTAATGCACTCAAAAAGGAGTTAGAAGAAGTAAGAAACGTATGAACTCCTTCTCAGTGCACTGAGATGTTTGTACTACTGCTTCACTGGCAGGTTGCTTCGCACAAGGCGGCTGATGTTAATGGATTTACTGCTTTGAACCTCTGATTTGTTCAGTGGCGAGCTTCCGGAGCTGTGCTTTGTCCTGGTTCTTCCTCTGGCATCTGGTGTGGCTGTCCATACTGCAGCTGAGACACTACCTCTTCATCGGCACGCTCAACTCCAGGCTCAGCCGGCTGGCCAGAAACGACCCCACCCTGGGTGACTTTCTCAGACCTTCTTCTCCATTTTCTACTCCTTTTCACTTTCTTAAAAAAAAAAAAAATGATTTCATGATTTTGATGTGTTCTCCTTTCTGCCACGTGCCTCTCAGTGAGCCAGTATACCAATGCTTTTGCAATGACCCAGCTATGCGGAGTGCTCTGTGCCCCGTGGAACGGACTCATCTTGGACAGACACAAGGGAAAGCCTCGGGCCCCTGGTAAATCCCTGGAGCCTGTACCAGTGAACTGTATGTCTGTGCAACATCAACCTTTCCCTCTTTCTATCCTCTTGTTGCAGGAGAAACTGAACAGGATGCTGACCTGCGCTCCTCCTACCTGTCTCTGTTCCTGACTTCACTGCAGTGCCTGCTCTTCTCTGTTTGCGCCTCCATTCCTGTCCTCCCACTGCAGTACGTCACCTTCATCCTGCAGGTCCTCAATAGATCCTTTCTCTACGGCGGAAACGCAGCCTTCATTAGCATCGCGTGAGTGGCTGGTATAAGAATAAATAAAGAAGATGATTATTTATAAATGTATGTCATTTTAATTTATTGTGGCTAACAAAGCTATTTTCTTCAGTAATTGAGTAAACTTGAAGGCAACAGTTTGCATTGGATTCTATTTAGGGGCAGCAAAATAAAGTAGGTGAATACAGATGCATGCAACACTGAAAAAAATCTCTGAGACTCTTGTATTCTTTTTCTTTCCTCTAAGCAATATTGTACATTGAGTGTTGATCACTTATGAAAACTATTTCTGCAGATGAACAGATGATTTTTCATCTATTCAAAAAAGAGATAATTTTCATCTTTTCATCTGTCACATCAAACAAAAATATGTCTGTCTTTGTTACATCTTTTGGCCATGTGTTAAAAAATTTCATGGTGTTTCTCTGATGTTTATTTCATTTTCTCTCCTTGCAATGAGACTTTTTCTTTTGAAACTTTAAAATGATATCTTCACAAAAGTTATTACATGAAGTGAAAACAAAATGTAATTTGTGTAGCAATCTTTATGCATTTTCAGAATTAACTTTCCACTCGATTCAGTTGGTACACACAAAGACACTAAACGTTTTTAGGTGCTGCAGGCCACAGTATCTTTTTGTCCGCAATAGAACAAAAGCCATCTCTGACTTTCTGCGTGTTTGGCTCCCTCCTTCTCAGATTTCCAGCCCGTCACTTTGGGAAGCTGTATGGCCTGGTGATGTCGCTCTCTGCTGTCATTTCTCTGCTGCAGTACCCCTGCTTTTCCCTTGTTAGAGGACCTCTGGATGGAGATCCGTTTTATGTGAGCACCAGATATCAATTTACAAAAGACGAGCGCATCTTTGGGTTTAACGTGTCGCACCGTAATGATGCTTCACGTCAAAATATGCTCCATCTGTTTCAGGTGGATATTACTCTCACTCTCCTCTCTGTGCTGGTGTTCATCCATCCCGTCTACGTCTTCATCCACTGCAGGAGAAAAGCCCGGAGCAGGAAGAACATCCCTCCAGCCGATATTGATATTGGTCCCAGTTTGGCTCAAGCTAAACTGTAGATGATGGATGATTTTGTGTGACAAGTTTGATATTTCAAGGTTTCCTCAATTCCACCTCACTGTTTTAACTGGAAAATAGAAACAAGAATATTTTATATAATTTTTATAAACATTTTTTTTTTTTTATGTTTTACAGGAACAAATGTGTTTTTATTACTCGTAAGTTTGAAATTTTTTTTTCTTTTTAGTGAACTTGTAAACCCTCTCAATTCCAGTTTTGGAGAACTAAGTCTGAAAATGCCATGAAATTTCCCAGACTAAAAGACAGAAACTTCTGACTACAACAAGGTTCTTGCTGTTGTATTCATGTATATAAAAAAAATTGTTGCATATATTCGTTTTAGGAACATTGTCTTGCTGGAAGACCAAACTATACCAAACGTTAAATTACCTGTTGATTTTAGAGATATTGAAAAATGTGGAGGTCGTCCGTATTTTGCCACTTTTTGGCAGTGAAACAATCCCATAGCATGAGGCAGCCACTGTCATGCTTGACAGTTGATATAATACTCTGTGGTTTGAGTTTTTTACCTTGACTTCAGGAAATACTTTGCTAAAAATAAAAGTTTAAATAAATCATCGAAGCCCGAAATGAACTTACTACTTTATATTGCACCAGAAGTGTATATTAAAGTCCCCCGACCCGCATGACAAACATAGAAAATGTTTATCTTGTTAAAGCTGTTTTATTGGAAAAAGAAGTATAGGACAGGTTTGCTACATGACTCGGACAATAACCTTTTTTTCCTGTGTTTGTTTATAAAAAGCTGAAAGAATACATTCGAGGACGCACAATACAGACCACCGACTGTATAAAATTCCTTCTCTAAAGTCTATGATACAGATATTATGCTTAGTAATACAAGGTGGTACAAAATTATCACAGCAGAGGTTATGCTAACCTTTATTTGAACATGACAGCATGTTTTACAGTTTACGTTTACTTAATAGTGTCGTTGCAACGCGATCATAACTGATACAATCTTTTACTTTTACTTCATATTTTTATCAACAAAACAGGAAAATAAAAAATCAAAGGCAAACAGCAGAAAACGAGTCCAGGAACAGTTCAGTCATTTTAATAACCAGCTGTGGGTACAAAAAGAAGTTGGGAAGAAAAGCTGAATTTGGTTAGAAAACATTTCATGTGACGGCGTGGCTAACGAAACGAGATAAGGCACAAAGGACTACAGGGTAATCGACTAAATTAAATCAAAATCAGTAGTTAAAATCTAATCTAATACAATTTTGCAGTCTGCAGCCAAAAAAAATAAAAATAAAATAAAACATAAAAAGAAAAACTTCACCACCTATCTGCAAAATCAGATGAAGGGGATCTTTGCCGATTGGTTTTCCAGGACGACACTGCTTTTCAAATTTTAAATCATCTTGCAGATTTGGTTTCTGGATCACTTTTAACTCGGACAAGTCCAGTCAGAAGGGAATGGCTCAGTTCGTTTCATCAGAACCTCTCTGGGGAAAAGAAACGCCTTTAATGTTCAATAAACCTTTTTCCCGCCATCATTCCTGCCCACCCTCAGCCGTGGAAATGCGGTTGTGGTGCAGAAACAAGATAGCGTCCAGACTTTCGGGCGGAATGGTGGACCTCTTCCTGTTCGTGGTTCTCCCCGGTCCTTCCTGTGCGAAGTCCTGGGCGGCATTTCCCGCCACGGCCGGAGCGGCCATGTAAACCCGCGCCACAGAGGCCAGCAGCGGAAACTGAGTCGCCTTGGTCCTCCACCACTGCAGCGGCTCCACCCCCAGCGAAGCCCCTCTGTCGGCTCTGAAGACGGACATCTCCATGTCGACGGACTCCTCCACAGAGCTCTGCCGGCTCCTGGGGGTGGAGCAGAACAGGTCGCCCAGCAGGAACTCCATGCCAGTGAGCCCCGCGTGGCAAGACGGGTCCGACGGGTCGCCGCAGTCGTCGTTTTCCCCAGCGTCGCTGAACTCGTCTTCCACGATGAGCTCTCTGAAGTTGATCGGTGGACACTCTTTGAGGCGTTTGCTCCGCCGCAGGATCTCGCTGTCTGACTCCGGGGACACGGGAGGGGAGCTTCTCTTCATCTGATTGGCTTTCACCCCTTTCCTGTCCTCCTTCGCAATCCTCACAGCCTCCTGCTTCAGCCAGTTGAATGTGGCCACTTGCTCCTGCAACATGAGGTTAAAGCAGTTTATTATTCTTTGCGTATTATTGAAACTCATCCAGGGAAAAAGGTAAATAAATCAAAATCAGGCAAATTGGAGAAGATCTGAAGTCTGAGACCACCGTCACCATGTTGATCAGAACTAAACACTGAGAGAATCCATGAGCAAATTTCTTGTGTTTAAAACTTCAGGATAAGCCGACGAGCTGACGGAGTTATTTTTTGGCCTCCAGGACGGCATTGGTCCAACATCAGGTAAATGTACCTTAGAAAATCTACCCAATCTGACATTTTTTTCACAACTTTTCGTTTTCGAAAATGACCTTTTTAGCTTTTATTATGGCACTACTTAATTGATTTCTTTGCGACTATTTTCAAATGACCCATTTATAAAACAATGGGTCTTGTTTTATAAATGGATTCATAAAACATTTATAAACTATATAATTTTAGTTAGAAATTTTTTTCTTGATTTTCATAACACAACATTTTAGTTATGATTTCAACCATAGCTAAAATGGACTAATCATAAGAAATTCTGCTCTTTCTAAATGAAAGAAAAAGACAATATTCACATTTCTGGGTTTTTTTATGAGCTTAATCATTAAAATAATTTCAAAAATAACCCTTGAATTGAATTATATTGCTTTTTGTGTAATATGTTCAAACAATTTACACATTTACAGCAATAAATTAACTTTTCAATTAAATATACCATCTGGACCACTAAAAAAAAAATATTTTTTTTCTTTTACACAGTAATGTCATGTAGTGACCTAAACAACAAATAACAAAGACTGCCATCTGCTGGCAGAAAAGTATATGATAAGGCACAACAGATCATTGCTAAATAAGGTTGATTTTTTTCATCTGAAGTGTATAAATGGAAAGTTGAGTGGAAGGAAAAAGCTTATTAGGAAAGGTATTTGAAAGAAACAAACAAAAATAAAGCTCACCTTCTCCTCCATGAAGCCCAGCCCATGAAACTGGGGGTCGAGGGAACATGCCACACACAGTATCCTGTTCACTGCTGGGTTGTCGTAGCAGCTCGCCAGGTTCCGTCTCATCATCCTCTTCACTTCCTTCAGGATGGACGAGGAGTCGCCCGGCCGAGGCACGAGGTGGCGTGACAGCAAGCCTGTGAGAATGGGTTTGATGAGGGACAGACGAGGGAAGGCCTCTTTGGCCAAAGTTCTACAGGCCACGTCCAGAGGCTTGAGGACCAAGCAGAGCTCCTCCACCACCTTCCACTCGGAGCGCAATGAGGGGAGGCTCGTCGACGACGTGCTGGATGCGGAGTTTGCCTGGTAGCTGCCCGACGACTCGGTGGCCGTCTCCTCTCTGGCCATGCATTCTTCATTAACGTCCCTTATTATATCACAGATTAGGCTCTTGTGTTTGATAAGAGAGTTTAGTAACGGATAGAGCAAATTCCAGGTGGTCTGGCTGTGAGCCCACAGCTTGATCCGGTCCTGCTCTGCCTTGGTCAGGCTGTGCAGCAGCTTCCGCGCGTGATGGTGGTACAAGCCTCTCTTCTGAGCTGGAGGCAGCAGCAGGTTGGAGAGAACGCCTTGGAACTGGCAGAGGGTCTTGAAGATCACCGGGTGCAGCATCACCTCCTCAACGCAGCCCTGCACGGCGCTGAAGAAACACGGGACGGAGGGGAGCCCCTCGCTGAAGTGCTCGGCGGACACCTGCGGTTCCTCGGGTGACGCCGAGTCATCCCTCTCTAAAAAGGTTGTCGAATTTGGATGGGGGAGGCTCCCTGTAGCCTCCACTCCCTTCTCCGTTTTTATGGGCCGCAGCATCATCCTGTGCTTCCCCTCCATTCCCAGCAAGACCAGGTTCGGCTGGCTGACCCCCCACTCCTGCGCCATCGCCTTCACCTGCGTCTCCACTGCCTGGAGCTTTAAGTCCTTCGCTCCACTCTCCTCCAGTCTTTGGGTGGCCAGAGCCAGGTTGTGAGAACTGAAGTCACAATCATCAATGTAATGAGCCCAGAGGGTGAGGTAATGTTGGCAGTTGTTCTGCCAGCTGTGGAGCCAAACGTCCACACTCAAAGTGACAAAGTGAGAAGCTGCTCTCAGGAGGTTCTGGGGTCGCCCCCGCCTCCGGGGCTCGAACTCGATAGGAGCGGTGTAGTCGCTCATCTCCTCGATGTCGGCGCTCGCGGTTTTTCTCCTCAGCAGCTGGACCAGATTGATCTTGGCCTTGATGTAGTGGTCTCTAAGGATGGTCTGCAGCTGCTGGGAGGAGAGCGGCTCCTTGAAGGAGGGCAGCAGCGTGTGCAGCAGCTGTTTGAAGCCTTCTCCTTCCACCAGAGTTGGCGACTGGAGATCCTTGATAAGGAAGCTGGTGATGGCAGTAGTCACTTGAGAAGAGGTTGCGACATGAGAGCTGGTGTGAACGCCGCCGGGAGCCATCACAGGAACGATACGCTGACCTGTCAAAGGAAACAAAAAGGCATTAAAATGGCTAAACCTCGGCTAACAGCATTAATATAATCTAAAGGATGAAGAGTTGTCTGCATAGGGCATACCTGGAAAATCGATAGTGAAAGAACATAACCTATAAATACTCACTACCTCGTTAATTAAAACTTGATACAATGTAGTGTTAGGGTAAGGTTTGTCATATGTGACAGAAATTTGTATCGCAAAACACGGCTGTGTTGTGTTGCAGGATCAATCTTATCCTGGCCATATATTTTCTTGTCACCTGCTGCCAGGACGCGATCCTTGGTGATGTCTCGAGGTTTGAGGTGATGCTTGATGGTCAAATGGTTCTGGAGGTCTGCGGCTCCTCCTCCACAGCTCACACGCTCCATGCACAACTTGCACACCGCCATGCTTCGATCCAGAGGCCGACCGGTGGGATCCGGCTCCAAACCAAAAAACTGCCAGGCGCTGTGCTGATGGGCATTTGGATGGCTCAGCAGCTTCTCGCTGCCAGGCAGGAAATCGTACTTGTCGGTCACACTGGAGCTGCTGTAAACGAACTGGCTCTGGGTGGCTGGGGAGAAGGCAGAGCCCGGATCAGCGCCTGCCTCTGGGTTTGACACAGTCGTCACCTCACTGATGACCGGCATGGGGCTCTGTGATTGGCTGCTGTCGGACCAAAGCGAGGTGCTGCTCGGCTCTGGGAGGGTAACCAGCTGGACGTCCTGCAGGAGGCGCAGCGCAGTTTCCTTGTCTCCAATTTCACATTTTGCATTGCCACCTGCCAAGAATACCAAGTTTAGTCCAGTCAGCCTAAAGCTGGTAAGGTAGGAAAAAAAAAAACAGTGCAAGAGGCTTCTCAATAAATTAGAACAAAACCAAAATTAGTTTTGGTTTTTTTCAGCAGTTCTATTTAAAATACCGAACCTTGTGTGGACACATTACACACATTTCAAGCACTTATTTCTGTTATTTTTGATAATAGCTGATGAAAACCCAAAATTCTGTTTAAAGCAAATTAAATAAATATATCACATATATAGTATATACATGTGGGGTATTCTTTATATATCACATAATACTTCTTTGGGAACTTCTTTTACTGCATCAGCCTGTAGCTCTGTTGAAGTGCCAAGAATGTCAGAATTGCTTTACAATATATCTGAATTAAGATCTATTTCTTTGGCTTTATGAAATATTCAAAACTTTCTCAGGCTGAATTTTGGGGGGTTTATTAGCTGCGAGCCATAATCTTCAGTTGACAGAAACATACAGTAAAATAAAATATTATGTGTGCAACACATCTAGAAGGTACATAAACTATTGACTGAAATAAATGAACTTTTTTTTTGGGATGCTAGTCCACTTTTATGAGCTGCCTACATGCACCAGGTCATCCACCACAGGACATTAACCCCGTAGATGAGAACTCACTCATGCCTAGACCCAAAAGCGAGGCGTAATCCTTCCCGATCCAGACTCTGAGCTCCGTTCCCTCTGAGATGGACTGGGAAACTTTGTAGTAGATGTGACGGTAAAACTGGAAAACCACCAAGTTGTGTTCGTCCTCGTTGCTCGTATACGACACATATCTGAGAAAACAGAGCAAACATCTACAGTGAGTCGCGTTGGCTGACAGGGGAAGATCGGCAATGTGATATCAATAACTCACCTCATCCAGTTAGATTTGTTCTCATCAGATGCATCAACATAGGTGAAAGCAAAATCATCTCTGATCTAAAAAAAAAAAAAAAAAAATTATTTTTTTTCAGTAAATGTGTTATAAACCTTTAAAAGGTTTGAAAAAGGTTTGCATTTCAAACCTTTTGGAAAAGTTAGAAAAGTTGTTTCCTAAACTTTACAAAAATGATCCTGTTACATAAAATCTTGTGGGTGTATCAACTTACAGCCCAGGCATATCTGAGGTTGCTCGGCATTTGCCCCTTGCACACCTCGCCCAGAAAGGGCCCAAACAGGACCCCCTGCTGCAGCTGGCACTTGGCATACACCTTCAGCTCCATCTGTTCCTCGCCCGACGACGCCCCGTCCGAACGAAGGGAGAGGCAGGCAGGCAGGGACAGCACGGCCCGGGAGGGGCCGCCGTGGAGCCACGGCTCGCCCGGCGGGACCACCGCATCGGGGACGTAGTTGGAGGTGGTAGGTGTCTGGAGGAGCGACACGTCCTCGTTGAGTTCTTCGTGATTGAGATCTAGAGCTGGAGAAAATACAACAGCAACATCGTGTATTTGAAATGATCTTCCGATGAAAGCTGCAAACCATTCATGAAAAAAATTTTATTAGAATATTTCATAGATGTATTATTACCTTCTACTGATTTCTTGTAGCAACTGTATGGACAAAACACGGCTTTCTAATTAAAAGGGAGATCTTCTAGATAAGCAGAATTATCTGGGTATTTATCTGCTGCCCAAGACTTCAAAGCCTTCACACACCAAACTATTCTTATTTCTAAAATAGTGCTGACAAGATAGAAATGTAACATTTTTTAGGACGTTTATAAGTTTACCAGTTCTAGGAACTCAAACTGGTGTTCATGTTCCTGCTAAAGGAAAACTTAAGGGTATTCCAGAATCTTTGCAAAAATAGCCAGTACATGTAACTGGTTTGTGATCCATCTATATCACAGTTAAAGTGTTGGCTTCATGGAAGGCAGTAAGAAAATGGTGGTCAGTTTAGAAGGCAGCATCCAGAAATGTTTTTTAAAAATTTAATGCCAATAGAAACCTGCTTATAGTCGCCATCCAGGTCAATATGCCACGAAATGCAAATCCCACAATAGCCATGCTCGGAAGTAAAAAAAAATAAAAAATCCATACTGCTGTCTGCTGCCAGATCCACCGCGTGACTCAGACCAGCCAGTAAAATCATTCACAGCATTTCAATTTTTTTTTTTTTTTTTAGGAGCCACACTTACTGCAGTCCCTCAACCTCCAATTTAGACACCGTCCTTGTCTGATGTTTTTTCATCTGGTTGCTGACCTTGCTTCAGATTAAGATTAATCTGAATCTTTTCTTCCATCACCCATCAGTAGTGACACGGACACCATCAACCTGTATGTTGCGATCAGCTGATATACAACCTGCTTTTCTATATTCGGTCTGTCAGCAGGAGATAACTAGTTAATATGCTGCAAACTGAGATTTGCTTGGATTATGTCATCATGTGCTAGCGTGGAGTGAGGTATTGATGATTTAACATACTAAAAATGGAATTTAAATGATCACAAATTAATACAAGTGAAGTCTCCATAAGGTTTTAACTGTCAAAAGAATTGCAGCTGTTAGGGATAATTGAACACAAGATTATGTAAGAATGGAGTCATTAGAATCAGATGTTTTTCAAGAAATTTAATTTACAACACTGAATTTTTACCCTGTGCAATAATTTGTATTATTTTTTTTTTCTTTTTTAATTTTCAATTCATCAGCAATATTTCCTCTTGTAAAACTTCATCTTCAAACGTGGCAACTTGCTGATGACCAAAACCAGAGCAAACAGAATAGGACTGAGTCCAGCGGCTATAAGGCAATCAAATTTCACCCTCACATGTGATCAAAAGAATCCAATTTGTATGGAAGAACACAGTATAAGCAGTTATAATAAAGATAGATTGTAGACCTGAATCAAATGTACCTACTTTCACAGAGGATTAATAGTATAAAGGCATCACAGACCAGCTGCCTCAATATCTTCAGAGTTGCATCCAGCGGAAAAGATCAACTGGCAACAGTCTTTGCTCCCACAATGTTATTTTGCTGTGAGTGCCAAAGGCCAAGACGGAAGTGGGAAAGAATGAAAGCTTTTAAATAGGCTGCTTCTCTTTACTGAAACCAATTTTAGAAAGATCTACAGATTGAGGAGATGGTTTCATTGAACAGTTTTAAAGGATTGTTGAAAAACAAGGAGAAAAATGTTCTTGCTGTGGATGTTTTATGGGAGTTGTTTTACTAGTCACGTGTATCTAAAGGCGACTGGATGATATCGCTGAAAAATGGATTACAGTATAAGTGTATCAGTCAGCATTCATAATTATTGATTTTTTTTTTTTTTTTTTAAATACTGCCAAACTGCCGACATCTTCCATGTTTTCCCCAGTTTCGTCTTGAGCAGCTGGACTCCAATTTCTCCCCTGCTGTATAGCTTTCCCACTGCCTGCATCAACCAGAATGCTGTGGGGTTCTGGATCGGGGTTCAGTGAAATTAATTAACCATTATATCAGACATATTTGTTATTGCTATTTATCATGCGTCTAACGCAGTATTGTTAATTATTTACTGCCCATCAAAACTGTCTTGCTTGTATCTTGTTCTGCTGCCGTGTAGCCCAGAACTCTTGTAAATGAAATATTTATATATATATATATTAAATCTTGGTTAAATAAAAGTTACATGAAACAAACAAATAAAATACAGCGTTGTCTTCTCTACTTTTCGAAACAGGATAGTCACGCTTGTTGTAGGGTCATTCAGAACTCCTACTTCCGGGATACAACGAAAGCAGCATCAGGAATCCGTTCATTTCGGCTGTGATGTCACTTCCAGATTTCAGCTCCAATCCCTCAGTTACATTATTCTATGTAGCCCAAATAAAGTCTAATACGCTTCGAGAAAATGGTAATATTTTTACGAATCCACTCCAGGGTGGTGTGTAAAATGTTGGTGGTGCAGTAGAGCACCGCGCCCCCTGTCTAAAAATGATAACAATGCAGGCTTGGCCAAATGTTGGTGTTTTCTTTAGTTTGCTGCACGTGCTCGGTCGCTTAGGAAATACCATAGCAACTAGGTAAATTTACGCTGTGCGCAGGCGTAGTTCAATGTTTTACAAGATGCTACATTGTACAATTTACTGGCAAACAAAGAAACAGAAAGAAAGTTACAAGTTGGAATAGAAAATGAAATAAGGAGAAAATACAAACTCCAATACCTACACTAGATGGCCTCCTTGTAATCAGTTAGGGATCCTGTATGAATTTAACGCAAATTGTTCAGAGCCTCTGGGTTTGCGTTAGCTAATTTTAATGTTTTAAAGTACGATGAATATTCTAAATTCATTTCTCAGCGTTAAAGACGTGTTTTATCCGTGTTAACTGTTTGAAACTTTAACAGAATGACGCTTTAGGGCCATTCAGCAACACATCGAAATACAGAGCATGATTGTATCTAATGTTTCATGCCCGACTTGTCATTAGAAAAAGTGCTGGTGGATGTTTCCAGTAGCTAAATGAGGCACTAAATGTAGCGTTATTATTACCTTGAGGCTCCAGGGAAGGTCCAGCGGTCGCAGAACCAATGCTCTCATTGAACTCACTTGGATGTCGACGCCTCAGATGACTCCTTAAATTCGTGGTGTTTCCCTTTGCGCACACAATCTTTCGGCATAAACGGCAAACGACCTCGTCGGGATTCAACGGCCGGCCATTTTCGCCAGCTTTATAGCCGAAATAAAGCCACACGAATGACTTTGCTCTCGGCTTGATTACGAGATCCATGTTTTTGCGGCCCCCTTTTTCTGCAGAGCGGCTGGCTGGCTGCAGAGCTGCAGACAGAGCTCTGTGTGGTAGAAGTGTCCCCAGGAGAACTGCGCCGATGTTGTTAATGTGCCACTGATCCACAGGATCGGGTTTCTGCGGGAAACCCTGCGCATCGGTGTATTGTTCAGGATTCAGTCTGAACAACCCTCCAGGGCGGAGTGACGAAAAATACACAAAAAAAATCCAGTTAATAGTTCAAGCTCTATCTGCTCTATTTCTATGTTTCTACGTCTTTATGAGTCGACCAACGGCAACACACAGGGACAGCAGAGGTTGCCAGATAATGGTCCTAACACAGCTGCAGAAATGCACAAGAAAAAAACAACAACAAAAAAACCCCAAAATAGAACAGGAACAAAAAAACCCTCAAAAGTTAGAACTGAATTAATTTAAAACACAGCATATTATTTATAAAACAAGTCCAACAGGTTTTGGATTTTCCTCTTATCTCATGTGGTCAGTGATCTCTCCTCCCTTCCCCCACTGCCTCCCATTTAAATTGCCCCTCACACATTCCTAACAACATGTCCTCATTAGGAAATAGAAACAACCCCCACACTGTTCTACATGCTAAGGTAAAGCCAGAACCAGCTCAAAGGGCAGGTATGTGATACTGAAGCACCTCTTAAGACGCTTCAGTATCGCATACCTGATACTGAAGTGATACAATAATGGGGATAATTTGTCAATCTTTGGTTAAATTCAGAACTATGTCAAGGAACCTGCGCCACATTTATTCTCATTGAAAACTGGATATCAGTATTGTCCAGGATTGGTGCATCAATCAATATAAGACTGGGCGGGGGGTAACGAAGCTATTTCAGACATTAATATGAATAATATTTTGTAAGGATTTAATTGCAATTACCTATAATGATATTTCAAAAATATACCAAGAAGGTGATGTGATATCTTTTTGATGTAAAGGAGGTTGAAAGGAAAAAGTATAACTTGTACTTGAATTTGCTGTACTGACAATTACTATAAAACATTTAGTAGATCTTAAAAAGTCTAAAATCATGATGCCCCTTTTACTCTTGACACTTCGGTTTTTTTATTTCTAATTGACAGGAAAGTGGGTAATGAAAGAAAAGGGGAAGACAGCAAAGGTCACCAGGTTGGGAATTGAACCTGCGACGGCCACGTCGAGGACTAAGGCCTCCATATGTGGGTTGTGCTTAACCGCTGCTCCACCACAGCACCGCTACACTTGACATTTCTAAATGAAATCCAAGAGGACAGGTGGGCACACAAAATACTAAAGTAAGAGTAGCATTAATTCACAGTATTTTAAAAATAAATGAAAGTAACAAGTAGTCTAATAAATTACCCAAGTAAAAGTAAAAAAAATATATTTTGCTAAATGTCTATTTCAGTAAAATCATTATATAGTTATACAGTTGAAACCAGATATTTATGCTCACTTTACAAACAGACAACCATCTTTTCTTATGGTCATGTATCAAATCAGGCTGAACTTACTTTCCTTGTTTAGGACATGTCTGGATTATCACAGGAGTGTCTATGTGCTAAATACCAGAAAGAGAGAAATTGGTGAAAATATTTTCATCATCCATCAAATTCGAAAGTTTTCAGACACTTAAGTTGCTATGCTGTTTAGAGTATAGGAAAACCCAGATTATGTTATGGCTTTGCACATTTCTAATAGGTTCATTCACAACATTTGAGTTAAATAGATGCACACCTGTTGAATTTCTTTATGTAAATTGTGATCTGCATGTGTATGCGCAGCCCCTTTCACTCTAACATTTCTAAATGAAATCCAGAAGGTGGGTACAAAAACTATACTAAAGTAAGAGTAGCATTACTTCAACATATTTTTTCTTAGGTACATAAAAGAAAAATGTAGCCTAAGAAAATAAAAAAGTCAAGTAAAAAAAAAAAGTTTAAAAGCATTTTGCTAAAAGTCTACTTAAGTACTGAGAAACTGATCATCACATCTGATATAATATTTCAAAATGATAAAATGATGTCATCAGACAAAGTTCCGCGTAAATTCAGGAACTTTAAAGATTGAAAAAACAAATCAAAAATAAATAACATATTACAAATACATATAAAAGGTAAGATATACTTTGTTTCTTCCAGGGAAATTGTTGAGAAAAAACATATACAAATAAGAAATCTCACTTCATAAACTGTAGATATATTTATGTTCATTTTTAGTTGAAAAAAAATTATGTTTTTTATTTTTTTTATTTAGTGTAAATATATATAGCATCCAGTAATTTCACTCCAAATAAGGCTGGTGACACTTCATAATACAATTACTCAAGTAAAAGTAAAAACATGGTGCAGTAAAAATACTAATGTAAACGCAACTACTACCCACTTCTGTGTCCAGTTCTGAGTAATTGGACAGCCAACAGGTTTCAGAGTTTAAATTAGCTAGCCGCATTAGAAGCTTAGATACATAAAAAGTTAACTTGTGAGTGCAAGTTCATATTATAAATACAGCTGTTTTGTGAAGATCTCAGACGTTTATTAAAGTTGTGTTGTTGGTTTAGTTTTTAGGGCCCAATGAAAGCTGGTCTGATGCCCCAAATGTCTTAACACCAGCCTTGTGTTTTTGCAAAAAGAATAACTTTCACAAACCAAAAACGATACTGTTTTTTTAAATTATCTACACATATCCAGGTTTGAGTTGTTGAGGTGATGTAGTTTTTAAGCAGGACTCCATTTGAACATTCTGGGTATGCTAGTTTTATTTTTAAACACACACACATACATATATATCATTTTTTTTCCAACTAAAACTGGTTGGTTCAATGTTAGCAGATGCAGATGAGTAGCCCTTTAATCTAGAGCTGAATGCCAACTTCGTGTTCTTGAAACTTTATTACAACTAATCTGCATCTGCACAACGACCTGGCAAAAAGGAGGCCTGTTAGGTATGCAGTTACAACAAAACCTGCATGCACAGTTAATAGTCCATGCATTTTAAGAGAGGAAAACCTTAACAATAGGCCGAAGAGTACCTTGAAATTCAAACGAAGCACCACCAGCAGTCGCGAAGGAAGTGAGCTCATAGAAATCTGCGCGATGGCGCCGCGATAGATGGCTCCTCAGATTGGTGGTGTTTCCTCCTTTAGCAAGCACTATTTTCCGGCACAGACGGCAGATGACCTCCCCGGTGTTCAGAGGCTGTCCCTTCTCATCCGCTTTTAGGCCAAAGTATGTCCACACCACAGATTTGCTCCTGGGTTTAGAGATGAGGTCCATGTTTCTGTGGTTCTTCTGTGCAGACCAGCCATGGAGCTTCCGCCAGAGCTGCAGAGTGTAGAACAAGCACCGTTGCAGGAGTATCCCTGCTTTAATCAGGTGAGTAAAAAATTCAAACCAGACTAGCAGATAATCGTCACAAAATGTATAATGTAACCGGCATCCGTTGGTATAGTTTATGGATGCTGAAATGTCAACACAAGTGTGTGGGCGCTGATCTATCCGGTGTACTTCTGTGCTTGTACGCATTTAATTGTCGACAAACGTCAACACCATGCGATCACTCAGGTTGCCAGGTCCACTTGTCAACACAACTGCACGAAATACATGTGCAGATGTAAACAAAAGCAAACTGATTGATACCTATCTTTGCAGTTTGCTTGAAGAATCGAAACATCAACTGTTTTAGTCGTTGCTTTTTTTTTTAAATGGAACAGTTCAATTATATTTTCATTCTGAGGATGGTGTGTGTGGCAAAACATAGATGAATAGAAAAAGAACCTCGTTTTAATTTTTTAAATATACTTAAAATACTAATGACATAAAATTTCAAACAAAGAAAACCCTCATAAAGTAACCTATTTTCTCATATTCCCAATAGTACCATTCTTCATCTTTAACTAGAAAAGCAGGTTATATGCTTCCTTATATTGACAAAGCTTCCCACATATAGTGAAGGTGTTTTCAACAACTCAGAGTGCAATAAAATCACCAACATATTTTGTTTTTTACACTAATGAGTTACAGTGTTTTGATTTATTTAAAGCAATCCTATGTTTTATTCAAGATATCTTTTGCAAATGTGAGATGTGTGTTTGGATTCTTTTTGTTCGAAATGGTTTTTTGGTAACTATCACATGGATACTATTTTGGCTCAGTTTCTTTTATATCCTTGAATTAATAATTAAGCAACTGTGCTTTGAGCTCTAGATGTTGTTCTGATTCTTTTATGACCTCCCAAATGAGTTGTTCATGCACTCCTGGAGTAATTCTGGTAGGCCACATACTTCTGGGAACAATCGCCAATGTTATATATTAACCCCATTTGTGCATAATGCCTCTCCCTGTGGTTTGCTGCAGTCCAAGAGCCTTAGAAATTGCTATTCAAGCCTTTTCAGACGGATAAATGTCAAAAACTTTATCAACTTTTGAAAGGAAGATGAAGTACTACTAGTAGTTGCTCATTATCTCTTCTCCCATCATCTGTTGGGGCAGGAGCATCAGAGCCAGGGACTTATAAACATTCAGCAACCTGATAAAACAGGCTGGTAATGTTTTATGCACGACTGTGGAAACTCTGGAGATGATGATGCAAAGAAAGATTCTTCTTAAAATCTAGAAAATCATGAGGTACCGTGTATTCTTAGGAGTACTCCTTCAGTCAGAGGTTTCTTCAGATTTGCTGTAACACAAACTGCTACAAGAGATCTTTCCTGCCAACAGCCATCAACATCTACACTAACTCTTTTGAAGAATCTGAATTAATTAGTTACAACGACATTTAGTTTTCCTTTGGAATCTATAAAGTATTTTTGAATTTGAAAAGGTGAGCAGGCTTACTTCAGATTTATCATATAATCCAGATAATTTGACTTAATTGCAATTCCATACATAAAACTTAATCATTTTCTGAAACAATGTAGAATGTGAGTTAACAGCTTTGAAGTGATGCAACGTCTTTCTTATTTCCTTATGAAAGCCACATTTTATTGCTCATCCATGTACAAAAGCGGAGATTCAACATGACTAATGTAGGTATAAAACTCAAATCTGGCAACCCAGGGTGAGTGTGCTGACACTTGCTGTTTGATTTTAAGCTGACACAGACATTTTGTAGGTCAACCTCAGCGTCAGGTAAGCCGCTAAACAGAGCGTTTTGCATTCTATCCTATAGTCACGATAGCTTCTCTTACATTTCAAACATGTTATATATCGATTTTGAATCTATATCCTTAAGTCAATGTAGCGCATTTTGTGGAAGGTTCGTTGTCCTTTGGATGCAGTCGCTTTATTTCGGGATTTGCGTTTACTGGTCTTTTCTGGTCTCAGCGGCTTCCCGTATGGAGCTCCGTTGCCGTGGCTACAGCGTTCGATAGCGGGTAGGTTCATAACGGCTAATTTTAGCGCGACAAATTTGGTGCAAAAAGCAAAAGAGTTGGGAGGAAAATGGCCTCCTGCCTGGTTCCCGAGTTCCCCGCCGTCGTGGCGGCACTGGAGCGTCTGAAGGACCTGGAGAGGGAGCTTAGAGAGGACGAAATCCTGTTCTCAGACGAAGGATGCGTCCACCTCACGGCCATTGCAGAAGCTGTAGCCGAGTTAGAGGCCACAAGGCGTGCTGTCCGTGAGCAGTTGGAAGTGGAGACCATAGAAAACTGCAAGCTTAGACAGAGAATTCTAAAGATGACTGATCGTTTGAAGGTTGACATCGTGAGAGACAAGACAGCAGCCCGGGCTACTAACGTCGAGGAGATAGATCAGTTCCACAGAGAGCTCAGACTATCCTTTCAGTTCCTACAGGAGAAAGAGAATAAGTTGCAGGAGCTGTTAGAAAAACACAAAATGCTTCAGAGGCAGAAAGATCGAGTGAAGGCTGAACACGATGAGCAGATCCTCTCTCTGAATGTTCTGATCAGCCTCAGATACAGCAGGCAGCAGCATCTGGACGACACGCTGGAGCAAACGGAGGAGTTGAGAAACTCCATCACTGATGTTGAGCAGCAGAAATTGTCCTTCCAGCAAAGTGCGGCTTTGGAAAGGGAGGGATTCTCTGAGAAAGAAAAGGACCTGGAACAAGAGCTAGCCGAGAGGATGGGACGGGTTAAGCATCAGAGGGAGGTGGTTGAGACGATCGGATTGGAATTAGAGAATCTTAAAGACAAGAAAAGGGAAATTGAAAGCAAACTAAAAAAGCTCCTCCAGGAGATGACTGAAGTGCAGGACAATGTGCAAAGTTTGAAGACGTCCTTCTCTAGTTGTGAGCAACAACTACAGGAAGAAGCGGTGCTGACCAAAGAGCTGAATGTACAGATAGAGAAGAAGAAGAGGCACAGCGAAACGCTGGAGGAGACCTTCAACCTCACCCACGAAAATCTGCAAAAGGAAATCAGTGAAGTGGATGACGACCTAGAGAAGGCTCTGGCTGCCCAGGTGTCCCTCAAAGAATCACTGGCCTACTATTCTAAATTGTGCAAGCAAAAGCTTGAAGTGGAGAATGAGGTCCGAGCCGACTTTGAGCACATCTCCATGGATATGGAGAGCTCCCGGCTGCGGCTGGAGGAGCGCATTGCCTCCATTGTCAGGCACAACAAGGATATCTTGGAGCTTGAGAAGATGATCCTTGAGCTACAGGAGGACGAGCAGATCAACAGGCGGATTGTTGAGTCCAAAAGGAAAGAGTTGCTCGCCGATCTGAAGGAGGTGAATTCCAAAATCGAGCTGTTGGAAGAGGAAGTCAAGCGGCTCAAGAAGCTCCTGATGGCTGCAAAGAGGAGGCAGCAGGATTACGTGGAGAAAATAATGTCCGGTATACGCAGCTACAGGAAGAGGTATGAGGCGCTGTTGCAGGAGCGGGCTGCGCTGCTTGAGCGGTACCCTGACAGCGAAGATTTTGACTTGGTGGTCTATCAGATGGCTCTACTGGAGAAGGAGAACAGAGAGACACAGAGCCTCCGCCAGCAGGAGGTGGCTCGGATCATTGCGGAGACGGAGGAGACCAGTAGGAGCACCAGTGAGAAGCAGACGGAGCTGGAGGAGCGATTGACGATGCTGAAAGAGGTGGAGAAAAAGTGGAGAGATGAGAGATTGAGGAACGACAAGCTGCGCAAGCAGAAAGACGCGCTGACCCAGACGAAGTCCGAGCTGGAGCGGTCCATCCGGGACATGAAGGAGCGCATCACAAAGCTGCTGGCACCCAAAGAGGAGATGGAGGCCAAGCTGGAGGAGCTGCAGGAGTCTCACAGCAACATGCTGAACGAACAGACCTCTGCCCTGAGAGAAATGGAGGTGGAAATGTATGGGCTGAATCTGATGCTGGGGGAGATCAGAATAGAGAACAAACGGCTGTACCTGTCCACCAGACAGATGACGGAGGACATCAGCACCAGCAGGCAGGAGAAAGAGTGGTACCAGCAAAAGGTCCAGGACTTCAGCAGCATAACAGAGGCCCTTCTCAAAGAGATACTGGAAGGATTCAGACAAGACAACTCTGTGATTAAAGGCATCAAGAAGAGTGACGACGAACTGCTGTCGTTTATGGGTTCAGGGTTGAAAGAGCTGAAGACCAGGAACCAGCAGCTGATGAGCATCAACACGCTGCTGCACCAAGTGATGCTGGAGTTTAGCAAACGACTGGGAGACAAAGCAATAGAGCGATGGCAGAACTAACAGACTGTACACTATACATCTTCATGCATTCTGATAGTGCATACAGTGTCAGTATAGGAGCCCATCAATAAACGAGAATAAAAACTAATAAAAAGATGTGTTCTCTATTTGTTGTTCTGCAATATTTGGGAAGTTTAAAGAATATAAAGTCTATTTTTAGATAAATTATTTTTCTCTAAATCTTTAGTTCCAACAGTGTCCAACATCCATCCATCTATTTTCTAACACCCTTGTCCCTAGTGGGGTTGGCAGGGGTGCTGGTGCCTATCTCCAGCTAACGTTCTGGGCGAGAGGCAGGGTACCCCCTGTCACAGGATAACAGTCATGTTTTTGGACTGTGGGAAGAAGCCAGAGTACCTGGAGAGAACCCACGCATGCACAGGGAGAACATGCAAACTCCATGCAGAAAGACCCCGGGCCGGGAAGGCTGGAATCACACGGTGAAGATCAGCTGGGACGTCTGACAAGAGAACAGTGCTGCAAGGCAACAGTGCTACCAACTGCGCCACTGTCCAGCCCAATTGTACAACGTTAGTCATATACAGTATGTGTTATACAGTTAACTTTTTTTTTTCTTTCTTTTTAGTGCATTACTTTAGAATTGGAGGACCCTCTCTGTTTTTTGTTTGTTTGTTTGTTTTTTTTGGCAATTTTGACACAGATGAATAAAAACTCATAAAATAAATGCATTTTTAATTGTCGTTTAATTTTTTGGCTCCAGTCCTTCTGTGAGCTTCAGGGATATTTTTAAGACACGTAGGTATTCTCTTTTAGTCATTTTCTAACCTTTGCAGGTCAAGACATGTGTCTTACTTGTCTTTCCAATTTTTTGCAACGTAAGAAATGTGCACATGCTTTACACCATTTATAGTAAGTAGAAGATCCTAGGTGCTATGATTATCTTAAAATTGTTAAGTGTGCATTAGAGGTGAGCTTTTACAGTATTTTTTATTGCAATAAGCTTCTTATCATGATAGAAATTTTTGATTTATCGTTACGATAAATTCAACTTAATGATGTTTAAACTCCCCAAAGCTATTCGTCTTATCTGGTGCCTTTTAGAAGCGTTTTACAAACAGGTCCGTTTCTCTAGAGCAGTATTTGTGCTTGTGGGGCTTTGATTGCTGTGACAAACGGTCACTGCCACACAGGTAGTGTTCTGTAATTTGCTCTCACCATTTCAAACACGCTTCCCTTTTCCTCACCACAACATGGTGCTGCCACCGCCATGTTTCTGTGTTAATGTTCATCACTGTGAATAATACCTCCTTCTCTTCTCTTGTCAGACGTCCCAGCTGATGTTCACCGTGTGATTCCAGCCACCAGATGGCAGAACGGATCCGGTTTCTCTCCGCTGTGACCTTGCCCTGCTTCTAGAGGGTCAGTTAATTCTTTGCCCCAACCACCCCCTCTGAGCTAAAAGCATGCAAACACTCGCTGAATGAGCCACAGTGGTTTTCTGTGGTGCGTTCTGGCAGAACTAATTCCTGGTTAGGAGATAAAAAGCTTTGCTGCTCCAGAGTTGAACTTCAGAAGAAAGGGATCTCCTAACTCTTGGAAAGAAGGTGGGTGTTTGGAAAACAAGAAGTTGACTTTGCTGTGTATTTGCACTTCTATGATTTTGTATATCTGAGAAGCTTCTTGCATGTATTCCATACACGGTGTCAAGGTTCCTAAATATGTGTGTGACATAGGTGCTACAAGTTTTTCCTCCCTGAGGGGATATTGCTCCATAAACTCAGCCAGTTGCTGATGTCATTCTGCAGCTTTGCTGATACATGTTTCTTATTAAAATCAGCATAAAACCCCCCCAGATTAATTTATTGTTTGAACACACATCGTATCTCAAACCTTTTGCTTTGCTGGGTTTCTCTCAGATTGTCTTAGTTCTGTTTAGCAAGCACTGACCTAAATACAGTAATCAATTTGTACATGAGATAAAGATGGCTCTGTTTCCTTGTGACAGAGTGCTGGAGAGCCAGATTTACTATAACAGCCACATGATCGTTGTTGTTTATGTTGTGTTGCCTGAGCTTCACTCAGGCTGCTAAGGTCAAAGAGTAAAGGGGCAACGTAACACCACAGACTGAACAGATCCGCTCCTGCACCCTGCACACGTCCAGGATGGACGTAGGAAAATATCGGAGTGTTTGCGGTTGCAACAATATGAACACATTTTGAACGTCAGTAAACAGCAGGTGGACCAAGTCGGGGCTAATTGTATATTTTATGTAAATGTTCTCCCTGCAGCTTGTTGCTGCTGATAAATATCCTGTTTATTTGTCATTTTGCTATCATGAGATTGATGAACAGCATTGTTAGCATTTCCTTTTTGGGCGTGGCAGACTTAAAAAAAACAAAACAGTTCTGTAGTTCATAGCTCTAACCTTAAGGATTCAACAATTACATTATGTTGTAAATACTGAACAGTCGAGTCTTTAGATCCCTGATGTGATGTTCATTTTTGTACAGCGTAAATGCTGTATGTTACAGCAGTGGTCCATTTATTATAGGATCCAAAATAATTTATTTTAGGATCAGCCAGCTGGTGATCCATGGTAGACAGATATAAATAGGTTTTATAGTGCAGTGTTAGGCACCTGAGCAATGGAGAAACAAGAGCAGATTGTAAAGTTTTCATTCTGAAAACGATTTAAAAATCAGAGCAAAATTGAACCTTTTAATTTGGATATATGTATCCAATAAGGAGAAAAAAATATTTCAAATAAAAAAAATGAGGTAAGGTACTGCTGTTTTCAATAAGTGGCTCTTCAGTTATATCATAGTTCAGTTAAACAATTTGTATGTGAAGATAGTTATAACAGTAGTTCTTCCTTCCTATTACTTGCTTAACAGGTTTTGTTCATGATCTGTTTTTAAATCACTCTGTCTGGTTTGTTTCAGCTCTGCTTCACCCTTATAAACATATGATCTAAATGATTGGTAATATATGCATTTCTTTACAAGAGATAAAACTTGTAATAATAATAGCTGAGCACAAGAATAAACAGAAAAGGTTATTTGTGGAAAACTCCCTGCTGGAACCTGTGTCGTGACATCAGAGACGTTATTAGGAACGTACCACGCGCCTGCGCACATTCATGACCGTTGACTTTCAGTGTGCTTCACTAGTAGACACTTGCAGCTCTGTTCCAGCACCTCACTAAAATGTTGAACTCTTTGTGTGTACGTGTGCGTTGATGACAATGTAAGTACATAATTCCTTCGTCTGTTTGTGTTTACTACACGCTGTTAGTTCGGTAACTGTGTAACCTTAGTTACCGCGAGATACAATGTATTCAGACGAGGAAATGCCGAACTAACGTTCATTTCCTGGTTTACCGTTACAAGAATAGTTCAGTTTGAGAGCTGTTTAGCAGTACTCCGAATTGTAGTGTTATTTCTACTGTTCTGAAGATGTTTAGGACGGTAAACTAGCTTCCAAATGTAGCATTGAGCGTTTATGGAGCCGTTATGTTCGAGTGGATAATAATTTTCTCGACCTTACGGCGGGAAGAACCGCTTCTGCCATTCGTGGTTTTTATGCGCCACCCTGTGGTCATTAAGTGTACTGCATCCATATGCTCTGTATTATCACTTTGAGTGCCTAGTTCTCACCTATATTATCCTGTTATTACTTGCTACTTGCAGTAATTCTGTTCCTTGTTACATTAATGTTACTGAGGTGTTACATAATTGCAATTACAATTATATATATTGTTAATGTAACTGGATATGTATATTTGATTCCACCTGAAACCGAATATTCTGCATACATTATAATTTGTATATGCATATGTGGAATTTAGATGTACAATATTCTAATTACTCTTTCTGTATATGTTTATCTTGCAGAAACCACACACGTATCCATACACACTCACACACACTCTCACATGATCATCAATAAAGTCCGTAATAACACCTAAAGTCGCAGCTGTTCTCTGACCGGAGCACATAGTCAGTGAGGGAGCGACTAGCTATCAACGTACACGTCCGTCACAAGTGGTCCTTCGAGCCGGATTAAGCTCCGCCCACTGCGCTATGGCGACCTTCCCAGGTGAATACGGAGAGGACAACATCCAAGCCCGTCCTCAGAGAATGAGACAGCTCCCACGGCATCTTGGGGACTACGAACTCGGTTTCCCAGCCAAACAGCTGTCCCCCTTTGATCAACATCTCCATCAGCCGACCGTGAGTCAACCAGCTAGACAGCTAGCGTCTGCCGACTTCATCACGCCTGTTTCAACTACGCAAAGTGCAAGCAAAGAGGAGCAATGGCATCGTATGGAAGCACGCCACAATGACCTAACCAAACAACTACAGGAGTTGCAGCTCGCAATGGACAATGTTAAACGACTGTCCTACCCACAAAGTGCTCCAGTGTATCAGCCACCCTATCCTCCACAGTTCACTAGCGTGCCAAAGCTAACCCTGGACAGTCCTGCTAGCAGCCATTGGTCAACACCAGTACACAGCCCCACTCGCTACACTACTGTAGTTGATGGAGAGCCCCCACAGCAGCCAATGTCACAGCACAGCTCCCCATCACGACAGCCTAGTCTTCAACTGCAGACCGGGGAGCCAGGTACACAAGACCAAGCCATGCTTAGCCAGCCAGTTCATCAGGCCTCGGCACAAGTACCGGTTGATAACGGATGGATTTCCAATCCCATCTCCGTACCCCATACTCCAAATAGACAGAATGGACAACTGCTATGGTCTGTGTCACAGCCCATTATGCCTCAGGCTCCGCCAACACAGCCCATTAACCATCTACCTCCTGTCCAACAGAGTAACCCTTTCCCTCATCCTCCTTTCATATATCAGTCCTACCCTCAGTACCCTGCCTATGCACCTGCAGTTCAACACTACCAGCATTACCCATCAGTCCTGCCAGCTACACAAATGACTACAATGCTAACGCAAACACCTAACAGGCAAACCGTCCTACCATCGGAACCTACAGCTCCTGGCATCTTGGAAATGGCCATTGCCTCCTCCTACGGCATTCCAAAGCCCAAGCTTATCCCATTCAGCTCTGGCAAGGAGAGTGACTTCATAATGATGAAGAAGGGACTGGACAGTGTGCTAGGTCCACACAAGCACCTAACCGAGGACTACAAGTACCAAGTGCTCCTCGACCTCCTCAAACTACCAAACGCCTATCAGGTGGCAAAGAGGTATGTCAACGACCGAACGCCATACACCAGTACTATGCACGCCCTTGAACAGCGCTACGGTCAGCCGCGCCAGCTTGTCCAAGGAGAGCTGAAGGCTATCCTGAACTCTCCCCCTATCAAGCTAGGTGACGCACAGGCCTTTGAGGACTTCTCATACGCTGTCAGCACCTTAGTGGGCCTGCTAAGTACTATCGATGGTTCCTCTCGAGCTGAGCTGAGATGTGGCTCTCATGTGGACACACTGCTGAGCAAGCTGCCCGCCACCTACAGAGACCGCTTCGCAGAGTATTGCATAGCTAAAGGGATCATCCGCAGTGGCAGTGACCGGACATACACACTCCCTGATTTTGCAGATTGGCTGGAACGCAAGGCACAAGCTATTCAGGTGGCAAGACGTGCTACAGAAGCATCCACACCTGAAGTCACTCAGCCCGAGCGCAGGCACAAGACCGCTAAGAGCCAACCACTTAAGTCTGCTACTATCTATGTGACTAACCAGCCTGAGAACTCAAAGCCACCACAAGGTTCTGCTATCTTCCCAGCCAGTTCTAATCCCGGCCAAGCATCCAAGAAGCGAGAGCGCTTTAAGCCCTATTGCCCTTACTGCTCCAACCAAGAACACTACCTCAGTGCCTGTACAGAGTTCGCTAAGCTCAGTACAGCTGAGAAAGGTACTTGGATTAAAGAGAAGAGTAAATGCTGGCGATGTGGGCGTGGACACAAGCCGGAGAGCTGCACATTGAAGAAGCCATGCTCCACCTGCAATGAGCAACACCTTCTTGTCCTGCATGAAGTGGCCACCAAAGCCTGCCAGAGCCTTTTCACAGTTGCTACATCTTCCAGCATGGTGTACGTCAGCCAGTCCAGTCACTCTAGCCGTGTCATGGTGAAGGTCGTCCCTATCCAGCTGCACAGCGGAGGCAAGACGCTGGACACTTACGCCATACTAGATGACGGCTCTGAAAGAACCATTCTCCTTCCGGCCGCTGCCAAGTATCTTGGCCTGCAGAGGGAGAATGAGGTTCTATCGCTTCGCACTATCAGACAAGATGTAGTGAAGCTTAACGGAGCGTCGGTGTCATTCGAGGTATGCAACTCTAACAACACTCGAGCAAAATACGCCATCAGTCATGCCTTCACTGCAGATGAGCTCAGTCTTGCAGAACAATCCTGCCCTGCAGAGATGCTCAAGAGGAGGTTTAGCTATCTCCGTGGAGTTCCAGTGCGAAGCTTCAGCTTAGTTCAGCCCTTACTCCTCATCGGCTCCGATCACCCACATCTGATCACTCCTGTGCGTCCGATACTGAGAGGACCTCAAGGTAGTCCAGTAGCTGTGTGCACTCTGCTAGGATGGGCCATACAAGGACCGACCAACTTCCTGCAAGCCCCCTCCACAGAGACGTCATGTCTCCAAGCAGCATTCCAGTCTCCCAATCAAGATCTACATCAGCATGTTGAGATGCTCTGGCAAGTCGACACCCTGCCGTTTCGTTCTGAGAAAGAAGCAACACGCTCCAAGCAAGATCAGCTGGCTGTCAACACACTGGAACAGCGAACTGTCCGTGTCACTGTAGATGGTATAGCTCGCTACGCTACACCTCTACTGCCATAGTCAACAGCCCCTAAGCTACATGCACTTCCACTAGCAGTGATGCCCTTGCTACGAGCCACAGAGCGACGCTTATCCGGCAACCCTGATCTGGCTAAGGTCTACAACGAAGAGATCCACAGGTTGGAGAGAGCTGGATACGTTGCCAAAATCAGCAGCGATGAAGCAAGCCAGTCAGAGGAGTCCTGGTACATCCCGCACCACATGGTTCACCACAACGGGAAAGCCAGAGTGGTGTTCAATTGTTCGTTCAAGTACCAGCAGACTGCCCTCAACGACATCTTACTTCCTGGACCTAACCTTGGAGCCTCGCTGCTCAGCGTGCTCCTCAGATTCAGAGAGTACCCAGTAGCCATCAGCGGAGACATCCGTGGGATGTTCCATCAAATCCGGTTACTTCCAGAAGACCAACCACTCCTTCGTTTCCTGTGGCGTGACATGGAGAAGGAGCGTAGCCCAGACATCTACGAATGGCGTGTTCTACCTTTCGGGACTACCTGCAGTCCGTGCTGTGCTATATATGCACTACAACAGCATGTCAAGACCAACAGTGCCAGCAATGAAGAGGTCCTGAACTCAGTCAACAATGCCTTCTACGTGGATAACTGCCTCCAGTCTGTCTGCACCCCACAACAGGCCAGACAGCTGATAGACAAGATGAGAGCCCTGCTTGCTGCTGGTGGATTCGACATGAGGCAGTGGGCAAGCAACCGACCAGAAGTAATCGCCCACCTTTCGTCAGAGGCAAGGTCTGAAGGCTGCGAGCTGTGGCTAACAGCAGAGAGAGCGGATCCTCAGGAATCAACCTTAGGTCTACGGTGGCACTGTCCCTCAGACACACTTGGCTACCGTCAACCAGTTACCTCCGAGCCTACACTGAGGAACGTGTACAGAGTCCTAGCGTCCCAGTATGACCCACTAGGGTACATTATTCCGTATACCACTCGTGCTAAGGTCCTGATCCAAGCCCTCTGGAGGCACGATCAACAGTGGGATGAACCCATCACCGGAGAACTCCTCTCAGTGTGGCAGAATTGGGAGATCGAACTTCCTCACCTTCAGCACGTCAGCATGCCACGCTGCTACATACCTGTCACCGCGAGTGCTGAACCGTCTAATGTGTCCCTACATGTCTTCTGTGATGCGTCAGAGAAGGCATACGGATCCGTTGCATACCTCCGTATGGAAGATGCAGAAGGACACCCACATGTGTCGTTCGTTATGGCACGATCCAGGGTCGCACCACGGAAGCAACTATCCATGCCTCGCCTGGAACTCAGCGCTGCGTTGACAGGAGCACAGCTCGCCAAACTACTGCACTCCGAGCTCACTCTAACTATGAGTCACACCGTCATGTGGTCAGACTCTACCACGGTGCTCAGTTGGATCCGGTCTGACTCAGCTCAATACAAGGTGTTTGTTGGAACTCGCATAGCGGAGATCCAAGAACATACAAACACTAATGACTGGAGGTACGTTCCCTCCGACCAGAACCCAGCTGATGACATCACTCGGGGGAAGTCACTACACCAGCTTGCTCAGCCTACCCGCTGGAACAATGGTCCTGCTTTCCTGTATGAATCCCCCAGCCAGTGGCCGGAGAACTTGGTGGCGAAAGCAGAAGATACAGTAGAGCTCAGGAAGTCCATGTTCTGTGGTCAGGTTACAGTCTCTGACACCTATCCTGATCCACTGCAGTACACGACCTGGTCTGACCTAGTAGATGCTACTTACCGGTCTCAACACGGGGCGGCTGTGGCTCCTATGCCCGCTTCAGCTCGCATCGAGACAGAAGTAGCTCTCCTGAAGCGGGTGCAAGCAGATAGCTTCCCTGAGGAACTCAGTGCTCTGCAACACGACCGCCCAATCCGACCTAGCAGTCGCCTCAGCTCTCTCTCACCAGAGTACGACCAGATACTTGGTCTGATTAGAGTAGGAGGTCGCCTCCGCAAAGCTGATGATTTACCCGAAGACTCAATCCACCCGGTCGTCCTAGCACCAGAGCACCCCATCACTCAGCTCCTAGTTAAAGACTTCGATGATCGTCTCCTACACGCTGGTCCAGAGCGAGTCTTCGCGGAGATTAGGAGGTCATACTGGGTCCTCAGAGGCCGCCAAGCTATCAAGAAACACCAACGACACTGTGTTGAGTGTCGCAGATGGCGAAGTAAGCCTACGATCCCCAAGATGGCTGATCTACCTGCTGCGCGTCTTCGTATTAACAAGCCACCATTTTGGTCCACTGGAGTGGACTGTTTCGGCCCATACACTACCAAGTTGGGACGGCGGCACGAGAAACGTTGGGGCATCTTGTTCAAATGTCTCACAACCCGCTGTATCCATCTTGATCTGATGCCAAGTATGGACACGGACTCCTTTCTTCTTGCTCTCCGCCGCTTCATAGCACGTAGGGGCAAACCCTATGAGATACTCTGCGACAGGGGTACCAATTTCCGTGGTGGTGAGAGAGAGCTCCAACAATCCTTTGCCGCACTTGAGCCATCGCTCAAGGAACAGCTGGCCAAACAGTGCATCCTATTCAAATTCAATCCCCCTCTTGCTCCACACTTTGGAGGAGTGTGGGAGAGGGAGATTAAGTCGGCCAAAGCCTCCCTCCAGACAGTCCTGAAGGACCAAGTTCTGCCAGAGGAAGCTCTAATGACTGTACTCATTGAAGTCGAGGGCATCCTCAATTCTAAGCCCTTAGGCTACGCATCTTCCGACTTGGCCGATCCTGACCCGATTACCCCCAATCTCCTCCTCATGGGACGACGAGATGCTTCACTCCCTCAGGCAGTTTACGGCTCCAGTGATCTACTAGGACGACGTCGATGGCGGCATAGTCAGGTACTTGCCGACCTCTTCTGGAGTCACTTCATCCGTAATTACCTGCCTGGCCTACAGCCACGCCAGAAGTGGAGAACTACTACCCCAGACCTGGTAGTGGGCACCGTCGTCATGGTGCTCGACTCACAGCTCCCAAGGGCGCTATGGCCCATTGGGCGTATCACCCGTATCATCCCCAGCGGCAGCGGTAAGGTGCGAGTTGCAGAGGTAGACATCAAGGGTAACCTCTACACCCGTCCCGTCGCCAAGTTGGTCGAACTTCCAGAGATGCCTGACGACTGAGAACCCAGCTGTGCCGATCCAGCAGAGACTTTCCTGGTCTACGTATTCGCTCCACGAATCCGGGGGCGGCTGTGGAAAACTCCCTGCTGGAACCTGTGTCGTGACATCAGAGACGTTATTAGGAACGTACCACGCGCCTGCGCACATTCATGACCGTTGACTTTCAGTGTGCTTCACTAGTAGACACTTGCAGCTCTGTTCCAGCACCTCACTAAAATGTTGAACTCTTTGTGTGTACGTGTGCGTTGATGACAATGTAAGTACATAATTCCTTCGTCTGTTTGTGTTTACTACACGCTGTTAGTTCGGTAACTGTGTAACCTTAGTTACCGCGAGATACAATGTATTCAGACGAGGAAATGCCGAACTAACGTTCATTTCCTGGTTTACCGTTACAAGAATAGTTCAGTTTGAGAGCTGTTTAGCAGTACTCCGAATTGTAGTGTTATTTCTACTGTTCTGAAGATGTTTAGGACGGTAAACTAGCTTCCAAATGTAGCATTGAGCGTTTATGGAGCCGTTATGTTCGAGTGGATAATAATTTTTCGACCTTACGGGGAAGAACCGCTTCTGCCATTCGTGGTCTTTATGCGCCACCCTGTGGTCATTAAGTGTACTGCATCCATATGCTCTGTATTATCACTTTGAGTGCCTAGTTCTCACCTATATTATCCTGTTATTACTTGCTACTTGCAGTAATTCTGTTCCTTGTTACATTAATGTTACTGAGGTGTTACATAATTGCAATTACAATTATATATATTGTTAATGTAACTGGATATGTATATTTGATTCCACCTGAAACCGAATATTCTGCATACATTATAATTTGTATATGCATATGTGGAATTTAGATGTACAATATTCTAATTACTCTTTCTGTATATGTTTATCTTGCAGAAACCACACACGTATCCATACACACTCACACACACTCTCACATGATCATCAATAAAGTCCGTAATAACACCTAAAGTCGCAGCTGTTCTCTGACCGGAGCACATAGTCAGTGAGGGAGCGACTAGCTATCAACGTACACGTCCGTCACATTATTCTTTGCAGAATTTGAACCATATGTAGAGGAGAATATAAGATAAAATTCCCGAGACTGAACCAAAAGCTGGTTCAACAGAGTGTTAGTTCAAGTGTGGCTACGCACGCAGTTATTAACCATGCTATTGTGATAACTTTTTTTTTACTTTTCTCTTTTTGTTTCCCTCTGATGGATTTGTCTTTTGGTTGAAAATTTCTCATCAGATGTTGGAAAACATTTTCAAATGATTTGTCACGGCCTATTTCTTTCACGTGATCAAAAGCCTGCTATCTTAACAAGCCTTCTTCTTCTTTTTTTTTTTTTACACCTTTCTTTAGATTTGAGCAACTTGAAATTTTGAAATTGAGAGAGTGTTTCCCAGCGTATTTTAGTGTTTCTCGACAATAGATAATAGGTTTTGTGTAAAGTGACTTTCACTGCATCAGAGCTTTCTCTGCAAAACATACAATCTGATCTAGTAGTACTTGTTCTCCTGTTCTCGGTACTTGTCATTCCGACTTATGACAAGTACTGGTTCTTAATGTTGTGTACCTGATCGCAGCACCGTGCTGTTTTTTGCCTGGAGGCATCGTAGCTCATCACAGAAGCGTCTGAGTCCGCGTTGTTCTGTATCGGCTCCAAGACTGCCTTCCACGCTGGTTTTGATTAGATGTTTTGCGATGTGTGAAGGTTGCTGAAACACCAATGTGACCAATCATTGTTCAGCAGGAACAGAATAGTTCTCTGCTGTTGTTTTAGCCGACTGCTTGCTCACACACAACCACATAATGAAAGTTCCTGCTGGAAGATGAACTTCTGCCTCCCATTTTCTTCACTTATGTTTATGATAATTATCTCTGATAAGCTTCACCACCCCTGCTGGGGAAAAGACACCCCACAGCATAATGTTGCCACCACCATAGTTAGTGCATTGGGAGTTATATAACTTTCTCTCCACAATCATTTTCTTCATGCCATTGAAACGAGACGTTGGTTCATCAGTCATATTTGTGGAATGCATCCCTACTGGTTGTCCTGTCAATAGTCTCTTTTCTCTGAGCTTTTCTGAGCCATTTTTCCTTTAAGGACAGCAAATAAAGCTCTTTGAGAGGCGCAACTTATCACTTATCAGTATCACTTTCTGAAAAAAATAAGTTTTAAACACATGCATAGTTTAAGAAATTTTTAGATGACAAAATATTTTTAGGATTTAGAATACATTTTTAGGATTTCAAATAAAGATGGACATAAAACAGGATAGATATGTATGTATTTTTTAAAAGCTTATTCCGACTTATGACAAGGATATATACAGTATACTATAGTAGTATATATGGTGTAAACTAGTATAGTATATACTATATAAGGATATATAGTATACTACATATACGAAACTGTCACCAATGAGACAAATGATTTGTGAATTAGATGGAGCTCCTCTACCTGCTCACATTGCTAACTGGAGGTTTTTGTTAGCTTAGGCCTTCAGAGAACAGCTAGATTTATAATCAGATTAAATTACACATTTGCCCACAGTTTGTACATCTTTATGTCCCAATTTAATCTGTTTGTGGTTATAGAGTGGTAAAATGTGGAAACGTCAAGTAGTGTCAATACTTTAACATTATTTTATTTTGGCCCTGTGAGGCTCCTGTCGTCTGGCAGAGTGATCCCAGCTCTGAACTCGAGAACAGAAAAAAACCAAGTCTGGGATTATGTAATTTGTATCCTCAAACTTTCCAAACTCCTGAAACAAAAACATTTATAACTCCCATCAATAATAGCTGCATAATAACAAGGCTAAAGTGGAAACCTTCAGGTTTGATTTTACTTTTAATTACGCTGCTGCGCATGTTTTTGAGCTCCTTTCAAAAAGTCTCCACTGCCAAATCTGGGGCAACAGAAACAAAGCACAACATTGTTGCAGACAGTTTAGCCATTTAACAAATAACAGTTCATTATTCAATGCACTGCACTGGAAAATTTAAAACAACAATTTTTAAAAAATAGTTTATATTATTAATATAAACATAAAATTTGATCCCTGCATTTCCATTACTTTGTAAACATTCAGATTATATGTAGTTATATCAGTGTGGAAAAGTACAGCACTCATCTTGGAAAAAAACAGCTGTATAACGACGGTGAACTTGTTTTTGGAGTTATGTGTGCGGCGTTACAAAACACAGGCGGAGGCAGACAGCGAAAAAGGCCTCGCACGTTTTGCGCACCTGTGCCGAGGCTGTTATGCAATCGTGCAGCATCACGCTGATTAATTACATAGTAACACACTGAACCAGCTCAGCAGCATGTGACCGCCGATGCCCCGCATAGTACCAGTGTCGCCGGCGTCCTGATCTGGAGGCTTTAAAGGCGGCAACGAGAAGAGAGGGCAAACACATCCCAACTCTCTGCTGACAGCAGCCACATCTGAGAGGAGGACGGTTTCATTTAGAGGAGAACAGAGAACGTTCTAGTGAAGTGCTGCAGCTCAGGACAGTGATGGAGACTTTAGGTGAGTCGGAGCTCTCGACTGATTTCGTAGATGAAAACATCTCGGGTGGTGAACGTATATCAGGTCTGATGTGATCGTTATCTCTAACAAACCATTCACCGGATAAAGGATTTAAAGTAAAATAAACCAAAAAAAACCCTTCTCCTCAGGCTGATCCTAAAGCGCCTTTATGGGATTTTACATTTTAATATTCATAAACAATTTTATTTCTCCATCAGGTGTCAAACTCCAGTCCTGGAGGGACAATTTTTTATTTATTTTTTTTTTTTATCAAATTGAAATTTTCCTCGTCCGCCAAAAATACATGAACAGAATTTTCCAGTGATGTAGAAATTGATCAAAAGATCAAAATTCTTTCAGTTTTCAGATGATGAAAGGCGTTTTGAGGTTTTGGATGTCTTGCAGCTGTTATCAGTGACCAAATCTGTGGACTAGCGTTTATTTATTTTATATTAATATATTATTTATTTTTGACTTTGCTTTAACTTTGCTTGAGTTAAAAGGCAGAATAGGACAACTTGCTGTTCAACTCAATACTGAAGACTGATGGGAATCTTGTCAGTCCTGTTGTCCTGAGTGATTGAGGAATTGTGACAGGTGTCTGGATTTTCAACGGGCTGTTTGTTTTTGTCGTTTTTACCTCTTTAGTTTGTGTGTCGCCATTCATTAGAGATAAGCATTTTTTTAATCATGTACATCTAGTTTTACATCATGCGGCGTTTTTCCTAATCCACGTAAGGAGTTGAGACATTGGCAGGTTTTCCAACCGGACACGTTCAGTAAACATTCATATCTACACATAGAAGTTTGAAAAGTCCAAACACGAGGAGGCGTCATGTCCTGACTGTCTGGAACGTTGGCATGGAGTCGGGTCTACAATGGGTGTGAATGGAGTTGACTTTCAGGAGATGTGTGCTGTTGATTCTTACGTGGCTGTAAGTCAGAAAAAGGTTTTTTCCAAATTGATTGATGAGACGTAACACCCAAGTGTTCCAAACCACGTCCCAAATCTTTAAGTGTAAAGAGCTGATACACTTATTACAAATTTTATTTATTTTTTTTCAATGTGTTTTCTTTCACTTATGTACTTCTTATGGCCAAATGAAGTTAAGTTTTGAGATTCTCAGGTATTGTTCGGTATTTCAGGAAGCCATATAGAAATTTTTGGTTTAATACAGAAACCAGACTCCAGCTTCTAGCAATAAGATTTTAATTTGAAAATAATCTTACTTTTAGTCTAAAGGTTGTGTTAGATAAATTTGATTGAAACAGAAAAAGCTGACAGCACTGCTGAGACTGATTAAATAATATATTATTGCAGGTTAAGGAGTGTTATTGGGGAAATTTCCAGGAAGGTAAGTATGTCAATCAACTCTTTCTAAATGAGAAGACCAGGTGGTTAGTCTTTTTATTTTATAAAGCTCACCAGATGTGAAGCTCTGAAGGCGACCTCGCCGAAAGAACTGAGAATAATCCAGAGGTTTTTCTGCATTCTGCTCCAACTTAAGTCCAGAACGATGGCACTTTATTCTTGGTTTTACCACAGAAACAGGACGGTTGACGTCACCCCTATGAGATTCCTATTAGATCATGGTCCAGGGACTGGACTTAATGGCTATCGCTCAGTCGTCCCCAACCCCTGGGCTGCGGACCAGTACCGGTCCGTGGACCAATGGTGACGTATTGGTGCATGATTTAAGAATTGTCGGCCGATTTCCAAACCTCTGTGACCACACACACACACACACACACACACACACACACACACACACGAGGTGACGTACAACAGGTTTGGTCAGTTGGTGTGTCCAGCCACACGGCAGGAGCAACACACCACACACGAACCGATTCCAGTCATGAACATCCCGATTCCAGTAGAAAATCCCGTAAAATCCCCAACATACCATGGGTGAATTAAATATGAACAAACATGGATGACTATATAGAAACAGTGATAGTTTGTGGACTCATTTTAAGCCATAAAAGACGCAACAAAAAGAAAAAGTGTTGGATAAATGACGGTGTGAGCAGCCGCTCTATTTGCTGCATTAACCACTTGACCGGGTTCTCAGTCAGCTGTTTGGGATTCCCCTCCGTTCTTACATCACCGCGCTTTCTTATTGGCTACCTGTCACATTTAAACAGGCTGCGTTCTCGCTCACAGTCAGGGAAAACCACACAGTCTGCGACAGACATATTCAACATCGTTGAATATGCCCAATTTTAGATCGGAGCGGTCCCTCACAGTACCGGAGGATCAGTTAGGATTATCGCAAGCGACAGCTATCTGTGACAATCGGGGTGGGGAGTGGGGGTCAAGGTGGTAAAAAGGTTGGGGACCACTGCTCTAGCTGACCACTAGATGGTGCGCTTACATAATAGGATTGGAGCTCATGATCCATATTTTCAGGTTTTAGCACAAACACCAAATCTAATAGTATTTGTAGCTCAAACAGTGTAACATGAAAAAGAAAAAAAAAAGAGGAGGAAACAAACGGCGGGTTTGTGCACCTCGCTTCTTTCTGACAGGCTCGTTGTCGGGTTCTGGCTCTTCTAGTGAGGTGACCATCTCCTCCTCTTCGTCCTCCTCCTCATCCTCCTCGCAGCAGTCCTCAGTGGTAATCTCCACCTCCGTTTCTCCAATCACGTCGGGCCGCATGGCAGCATGGAGGAAGTCTGGTGCAGCTTCACTTTGTGGCGTAAAAGCTTCTAAAAGAAGAAATCGAAAAGATTTTTTGAACAGTCCAGTATATTTAGTATTCTAAGTAGATATACTACAAAGCGCTGAGCTATTTCTTGTTTTAGTTACAGCAAAAACGACAAACGGCGCATCCCAGACTCCAGCTACCTGGGCTGCGGTCTTCTCTGAGGCTGGATGGTGAGTCCATGTGTAGCAGCGCTTCTGCCGCCTCGATAGTTTTGTCAGAGCAGTGGACGCTGCTGTAACCAGAAGCCTCCACTGCAACATAAACACAGAATTAGTTAATAAAAATCTTGAAGCACCCTCCCACCCCCCAGCAGACCCTGATTTTCAATTGTTTCCACAGACTCTGAAATGAATTCAGGTCTGGTGTTTAACTAGACGCATCGTGGGATTTGTCCAGCTTCAAATCCTTTGCAGCCTCTAACAGATATGAATAAAATACCTAAATATCCAGCATAAGAGGATCCCCACAGCATAATACTGCCGCTACCTTTAACTGTGAGGAGGATGCGTTTAAAATGATGCACAGTTTTGTTTTTCTTCACATATAATTCAAGATGTTAGAAAAAATAGTTCAGTTGCTCACCAAACCTGAGCACCTTCCTCTATACAGCAACAACTTTTAAGAGCTTTCTTTTTGCCACTCTTCTCTAATGGTCAGCATTCAGGAGAGGATGAATAAAGGTTTTTGTGTTTACAGATTTTCCCTTGTGATATGGGAAAATCTGCACCCCAGAGTTGCCTATAATATCCAGGATGCCGCTTAGATTAACACCTCCCTTGTCTCACCCAACTAATATCTGAAGTTTTGCATTTTTTTAAAATTAATTAGAAACATATTGTAATCCTATTCATTACACTTCACCACTATGGCAGACTTTGTGTTGGTCTAGCATGAAAAAAAAAAATCTTTATAAAACCAGTTGAATGCAACAAAAAGAGAAAAGTTCAAAGGTTAGAACTTTTGCAGTCCACTATTCAAATCTTTAAAAACTAGTTTGGTTTTTTGCAAGCTCAGCCCAATACTCTCACGAATAAACCTGTCACCCATTTCCAGTTCGCATAATGCTGCACTTCAGTGCAAGCATGCAGAAATATTTATTAGCAAAAGAAAAATAAAGTTTGATCATAATTCAGTTCAAAACAGATCTATTTCTCAAAGAATGTAATACTGAGGCTTTGTTAAGGGAAGTTTGGCCTCCACTGGGACCATGAGAGGGATCCCGGGGGCACCTGCTGTTGTTGTCAATCACCGGTGGGAAACCTGAGATAAGCATTACGCCCTGTCCATGTTTGGCCATCTAGCAGTGCAGGGGACAGAAACAGGCTATCTTTAGACAGCTGCACTCGTTCAGACCTCTCTCTAGCAAAGACAATGAGCTGGAAGAATTCGCTGTCTAGCTAAAATACTACCCCGAAAGTCTCTTTTACTTTTTCTTTTTTTCCCCCCTCATTAAATCCCCTAATGTTATTACAACGGAATTACGTAAAAATATGTTTTTAATGCAAGATTTGAGCGCAGAACCGGAGTGGCTCCCAGTAATAATCATCTCCCTGGAAGTCAGACAAAAAGTAGTTCTGCCTCTGACGACTTCCGTGTTTACACTCCTCTTTATTTCCCTCCAGTTCTCTCCGAAGAAGCTCACAAATCCCCCTGTCACTCAACACCCGCCGCGGCCTCCCATTGGGTCGAGCTACAGCTAAGATCCCGCCCCTGCTGAAACCTGATTGGACGTTTGTAGGGGAAGAAAGCGAGCACAGCCAGGCCGTCCCACGCGTCCAACAAGGAGACAGGAAAAAAAAAACACGATAAACGGATTGTAGGATCACAATATAGAGACTTAAAAATCTGGGGGAATACTGGAGGAAAGTAGGCAAAAGTCTGAGCAAAAATTATTGAAATTTGCTAAATCCATTTTAAAAGTACAGGGCCTACTTTTTAAGGAGTGCTGCTCTATTTAGGATTGTTAGGATTTACTTTAAAAATAAACAAACATATGAGCTTCACGAAAAAAAACCCAAGTGTAATAAATTACATAACATTTATATCTAGTAGTTGCAGAGTAAAAATAAACCCACATGTCCTTCCGCCTCAGACAGCGTGGCAAAGACAACAACTACACACTTCCTGGTTGTGCAGCGCCGAACCGTTATTCACATTCATCGAGCTCCGACAAAAACCAACCAAAACATGCAAAACACGCTTCGTGCACACAGCTATCCGAGGGCGCACACTGACACATCCAGCAGCAAGCTTCGCTATATTTTTTAAAGCGGGTTTTGATAGCCGCCGAGCAACGCCATGCAGGTTGAGACCAAGGTGATCACTTCCTGATCACTTCACCGCGGCGGGCGGGCCGAAGCGCCGCGCTTCGAGTCTCAAAAACAAAAGCCGCCCGTCAACCACGGTTCTAAAGTCGGAGTTCTCAATACGTGGAAACACCTTACCGGCTCTGATGAGCAGATCGAGCTGGTTTGCGTGCCCCTCATGCTGTGAAGTCGCCATGTTTCCACCTCTCGCTGCAGATTCTCATTGACTTCTCACTGTTTGGATCACTCCGCAGCAGAGGCAAAATCTCAACGAGACGAATCACGCCAGAATGTACAAATCCCTCCGCGAGCGACACAGGAAGTTCTCTTTTCGCCCTCCCTCTGCTGCGTAGTTCATACGTCAAATATAGCTGCTGCTTTTTTTTCACCATCCAACTTTATTTAATCTCAGCATCTAACTCAGAACTACAATCTGTTATTTTCAAAATAACATATAAAATCGTACATTTGAAATTTTCCAATGAAGTTCAAATTGAAGAAATAACAAAACGTGTTAAAATGCAGACCTTACTGAAAGAAGGATCTGAAACAACAAGCACAACCAGAAGCGGATGAAGTGCTTACAAACTAATTGCAAATCTGGAGATTCACTAGCCAAGCTTTTACTGGCCAATTCCCAGTACATTTTTGTACAGTTCATTTGTATTGTTATTTTAATGCTAATTAATGTTTAATATATTACAAAAGAAAATAAATGAGCTAAGTTCTTTGACAATGGCAAGAATCTTAAGTCAAACTGAATAGGAAAGAATAACTGTTTATTTTCTTTTTGACGCATTAAATTTTATGTCACTAACTATTATCCAAAAAAGTGCACATCTGACATATTAGCAGAGTAAACATGAGATTAGTTAATGCATTATCAAAGTTTTTAGTTTTGATAAATTTTCAGAGGAGCTAAAGAAAAAAAGGGCGCTTTCAGTGTTTGTCCAGACAAGCAGGGAAAAATTGGTTGATTGATTCCAGCTGATTGAGCAGAGAAACTCTACCCATATCAGTTTAACTTTATTTATAAAACCGTAGAAAACGTCCCCAAATCAGGAAGAGACATACCTATGTTCAATGGAAAACATTCTCCTACCAAAAAAGAAAAAATGATACTGAACAAGTGCCAAATGGTAAAAATTCCAAAATTATCAAATTACCTGCTCACATACACAGTACAAAAATAACCCCAAAAATCCATTGTTAATATTGGTCGATTTAAAGTTATTGGTTTTCTAATTTAACCAAAACAAAAATACCTATAGAACCATGACATAAAGTTTCATGGAGTAGCAGTTTAATTTTTGGTGAGCAGCAAACTGCTTTAGAAAAATAAATATTTTATTAATCTAAATTTCAGTTACTAAATAGGCAAAAGCAATTGTTGGCAATCATTTTGTATTCTGCTAACATATGCTCAGAAGAAAGAGCAAAACTAACTAATGTTAGCTGGTTTTTGAATGCATTCAGACAATAACTGACATTATTAACAGATTAACTATTGAGCTATTAATTAAGATCAGGTTGGTAAATCTGTTCTTGCTTATGCATCAACTATTTAAATTCTATCCACAAGGTGGCGACCTAACAACACCAAAGTCTGTCAGTCTGTATTTTCTGGATCATTTTTTCTGTTGCATTTAGCAAACAAGCAAAGAATCAAAGAGACTAAAATTAAAGTTTAAGATGACCCTTTCACTCTGTACCATGGATAATATGCGCACATTATTCCTATTACAACCTCAGACTTCAGTGGATTTTATTGGGATTCTATATGATAGACCAACACAAAGAAGTGTGTAATTGTGAAGTACAAAGAAAATGACATGTGGTTTCTACATTTAAAAAATATATATATAAAAACTGTGATTCAGACCCATATATTCCAATAATCATAAATCGCATTTATCAGACCAGGAGCCAAAGAGACCCAATGATAGATGGAGGAGTTCCAGAGATCTCCCCATGGTGACAGCAACAAACTGCTGGGATCTCCTTCTTCGATAGGGAGAGAGAAAACTGGTCAGAGGTGATGGGAAGATGGATGGATGGAGATGAAAACAGGGCAATCCTGGAAGAAAACCTGCAAACAATTTCACCCTGGGCTGGAGGTTCAATCTCTAGCAGGGTATTGACCCTGAACATAGAGCCAGAGCTAAATCAAAACTTATGCATGTGTTTGATAGCCCACTCACAGACAAGACCTGATTTAAATCCAATCACAAATCTTCAGCAACACTTCACCAATAACCTCCAACCATCCAGTCTCACTGAGCTTGAGGTGTTTAGCTCAGAAGAATATGTACAATTTTCCATCAGTGGACCTACCAGCTGTAGTTGAAGCTGGGAGATCTGCCAGGGTTATATTCAAACTATTGATTTTTATTTGTAAAATAATTTTTAATTCATGTACCGGTTTACTTCGACTCCACAATTATGAACTTCCTTTGTGTTGGTCTGTCTCGTAAAATCACAATGAAGTACACTGAAGTTTGCGTAAGATGAAAATTTCTTGGATTAAAGTCGATCCGATTGGCTCAGATTTGGCAAAACTAAACGCTCCTTAAAAATGTTAACATCCCACCTCCTTCTCCTTCCGCCTCCAACTCTTGCATGACGTAGGCTTCATCCCCATACATCACCACCTGGGCGGGGTAACCCTGCTCATCCAGCCGGCTAGCCGTGGGCACCTCCTCCACTATGACTGCTAGGTCCTCGTCAGCCTCCTCTACTTCCTCCAGCTCCTCACAGACCTCCTCTGCTTCACACTCATCCTCCACCTCTCCTTCCAGCTCCGCATCGGCCTCATACAATCCCTCGTGCTGGGGAAAACGGATGAAAAAAAAAATGAAGCCACGGCAATGACAATATAGAACTAGTGTCAGATAGGAATCGACTCTTGTCCAACAACCACCTGCTGAGGATCTTCTTCAGCTGTGACATACTCCACCATCGTTCCACCAGTGTCAACCAGCACCACTGACGTCATGATTCATTCTCCCCTGGGGTGAGGAGACACAGACCCTCCTCCTGGTGACCTCGGCTAATGTCGAGAACAGCAGCCACTGGAAAAACAAGCAAACTAGATTAATGCATATTAAATGCACTGGGCAGAAATAACAGACTTTCCCTACCATTGAGATTGATCACTACTTAGTACAGTTAAAATCTCCCTGTGTCTTTCTAAATGTGGACTTAAAAGCAGAGATCTGATCTCTATCTCTCTCTGAGTGGCTTCGGCCTGTCTGCTGTTACAGGAAGAGAAGCGCTGAGGGAAAGCCAAGTCATTACATCAAACACAAGAACAGTGTCCAGACAGGACGATGGTAACAGTTGCTAGGAACCAGCTCTCGATGCCTGTTCAGTGCAGCAGCAACCTTTAGTTAGACAAGTGTCTGACACCTTTAATACTTCTCATCTGAACTTCCTCTGCCCAGTCGTTAAGCAAAGGAAGAGGTTATTCATATTACTGGACTACAAGGTGTGCACAAAACCCTTAAAATCAAAGGACTATTATGATGACGTTCCAGCTCTTTAACTGTGAACTTTCGAAATTATTTGCCCTCACATTATTAATCCATAGATTTCGACATGATGCCTGCCCAGCCTCCACAACTATAACATCTTCAACTTTTCAGGGAGGGCCTTCCACTAGGACCATTATTAAAGAAGCTCATTTGTGAGGTCAGACGCTGATGTTGGACGAGAAGGTCTGGCCTGCCATCTTCGCTCCAATTCATCACAATAGCGTTCAATCAGGACACTGTGCAGGTCAATCAACTTCCCACATTCCAAACTGTCGTGTACCTTTGTAATTATGACCATCTGCTGCTGGGATGTTTCACATCAATTCATGATAACCAGAGGGATGTTTTGCCAATGTTTTGACAACCAATGGTTAAACATAATTTTATGACATTTTAATTATAGTCTTCTGCAATGAAATTTAATTACATGAGTTCAGCAAACAAACAGGCATTGGTTTAAGTAATAGGCCACTAGACCCTTACAAATTATTTAATTTGTAAATAATTTGTAAGGGTTTAAGGTGTTTGGTAAATTAATTTAAAAATTTATTTACAAAACAACTGTTTTGTTGACTAAAGAATTTACAGACGCCACGCATTCCTTTTATTTCTGAAACCAAAGAAGAGCGCAAACACAACAGAATACGTTTTTCTTCTTCACAGTTAAAACACTACCTAAAGTAATCTTGCACTGAAATATGTTTCAGAAAATATAATACCCGAGTTAAAATAGATATAAAAGTATGATTAAAAAAAGACCAACGGGGTGTAAAATGAATGCACAGTTTAGAGAATGTGTATGTTTTCTCTACAAACTCACTGCACCAGCTTGACCATACAGAGTCCTCGAACACGCTCAGTTACAGTTAACCACTGTATAATGGATGAGCCATGCTGTGCTCCTGAGACCAACATGATATTAGCTCAATTATTCAGCATCATAAAGAACCAATGATGGACTCAGATCTTACAGTTTCAACTAAATGTTGAGATAAAAAAGATACATAACCACTAGTTTCTAATTGTCTGACATTAAATAAGTCTAAACCTTTCCTGATTAGAGTCATTATTCCCATTTGCTAAATCTTAGAACAATGACAGAGATCATTTTTATTACCTTTGTCAATAAAAGTTTAAATACACTGAGATTACTGCACCTTTAACTAACTTGGGGAATCCCATATAACAGTGTCATGCCTTTGTAAGCGTCTGATTGGTTAATTCACAACCTTTGGGATACCTGGTGGCACACCTGGAAATGTAGCTTAAGGCACTGCTTCATTGACACAGCTTTGTTTTGTGAAGTCATAGAAAAAAAAACAACAAAAGTCAGTCAAGATTTCAGGAAGACAAATAGACCTTCACAAGTCTGGTTCATCCTTGGGTATAATTTTCAGATGTCTAAGGTGCCATATTAGTCTTTTTAAACAATGAAACAAATGTATAGGAAGCATGGGAATGGGAGTATCAATCACAGAAGATAGGAGGGGGAAAAAAAACCTTAAAAAGATGCTGGATAAAGTGGTGTGTCGTTATCCAGAATGAAACAAGTCCTGCACTAACAAGTGACGAAAGACACCTCAGATAGGAAGAAACAATTACACCAAAAGAAACATATAGAGATTAGAAAGTCTGGTCTGAAGCAGAAAAGCTTTATGGAACTGAAATGATTGCTGTAACAACAAAACATTCTGCAAACTCTAAAGTACAGGGGGTGGCAACATTTTGTGTGGAATCTTTTGCTGCACTTCCTATACTAGATGAGGGCAACACTGTATATGGAAGATTTTGAAGCAACATCTAAAGACATCAGCCTCAAAGTCAAAGCTCAGAAACAAATACATCTTCTAAATGGACAACGATCCATCCTAAGGATACAGTCAAATTAGTTACAAAGTGGCACGTAATTTGTCGGTAGCTCTGAAAAAAGATGGCCAACAACTTTGGCTCACTTAAGCCAAAATACCAGAAAACTATTGTGAGACGTTGGCAGAAAGAAACCCAAAACATCTGACCAATATTGGTAATCCTAAATGTCCTAACAAAAGGCACAGTTTAGGACATATTTTATGTCAGTCAAGAATGTAATGTGTATTTATATAATGTGTATGCAAAGTTCTGGTTTTAAATGCATATACAATTTCAGAAAGACTAGTGTGTGACTCATGTTTTCAACATGCTCCTCAATCACATGACATATCCACAAATCTAGTGTCCCAATAATTTCATTTATTTATTAACTTATAACTGTTTTAAACCCTTTATTCTGAGTCAAAGGAAGCTCTGCATGAGCACTGTAAAGTGACTCTTTCAACCATGAAACAAGTTCAACGAGCAGTTAAAGATTGTGAAATGTTGCTCTGGGCAGCAAGAAGACAATAAGAAACAAGTACAGAGTTAGAGGGTGTGTCAGCGGGCAGAGTCCTGCATGCGATCTTTGTTGAGGGGTCAAATCTAACAACTGCAAGACAGATGGACAAATGTACAGATGGAAAACGAATAGTTGACATCGAAATGTATGTAAAAGCAAAACAAAAACAAACCCAACAGTTAGCTGCAGGGTTCCTCAAGCAGGCTGCATTCAATCAAACAAGCAATACAGGACCTGCAAGATAACTGAGGACACGTGGCTGCCTGACCGTTGTTCCTCTAAAACGCCTGCATTGGTTTTAAAGCCTTTCTTTCAGCAGAGGATAATTACAGGAATGAATAACCATGGCCTATTAAGTTTGAGTCATGTGGGTATTTCAGAAATTTCAAATGATATTTTGGAGCACGGTGGAAAACAGCTACATGTGTCAGTGGCCAGTTCACTGAGTCCTACCAGAGTGAGAAGTGATACGAAGCACAGCATTGTTCTGAATGTTCTTGGTTGATGTTGAATCAGCAGCGGTGTTGATGTCGCGCTGAAAAACGCAAAGTTTTCCAAATCGAATTCCCAATGAACGCTTCACAACGGATAGCAGAACAAGCCCAAACTTGCCTCGTCACTGACATGTGGACTCGAAATGAAGCACTGCATCTTCACTTTTCTCCTGTTCGAAGTCCAAAAACAGGTAAAGAGACTCGATAGCCGATGGTTCCCATCTGAGCCGAGAACAACCCCCCCGCAGGTTTCCGTCTTCTCCAACCAACACCCGTCCATCCAGCCGTGTGGACGGCCGTCTCTGCTCCCTGCCCGCATGCCTGCCTGCTCCCTCGGTGGAAGTATCCTCTCAGAATCGAGTCAGCACTTCTCAGAGTCTGCCTCGAGCTTGCATCACATGATGAGGGAGGAACACAGACCCACACACACACAGACATGCACACAGTCACATGATCTATCAACAACTGAGCTTTTGTTCCAAATAACTGGGGCTGCTGGTCTAGATACAACGCCCTGCCTTGTGTCCTGTCCTGCCCTCCCTACACACACACACACACACACACACACACAGATGATACAATGAACAAATACACAGCAAATATGACCTCAGGATTTACTTAACGCCCAGCCCATATTTAAACACACACAAGCAAAGTCCACCGAGTTATTAGGACGGGTGACGTGGCGATGAAGCTTCTTAGGCTTCTACATCTAATAGAGCTGGTTACAGATTTGTATTAAAGAAACTCTAATCATATAATTAATTGCCATCCTGCCTTGGACAACTCTCAGATTCTTATCATATTACCACAACAAACATCAGTCTGTCAGGGGGGAGGCTTTTATGTGAAGGACCAACACATTGCAGCAGATACATTGTGATTTGGAACAAAAAATGATACACGATTCCTCCCTCCCAAGTTAACACTTTGTAGAGCCAACTTTTTGCTCCAGTTACAGTCGTCTGCTGTAGGTCTCTGACAGCTGTGCAAACCTACAGACTGGAACTGCTGCTAATTCTTCCTAGCATAATAGCTGTATTTCAGTAAGATTGCATATAGAGTATCTGTAGAAAAATGTCTAAATGGTATTCAGATTTGGACTTTGACTGGACCACCCCACCACTTGAAATGCATTGATATAAACTCTGGATATAAACAGAGATGACTGTTTAAAGTCAACGTCCCGCTGGTTGGTGAACCTTTTTCTGATACACTTCATCCTTTACCTCTCTTTGAGTTCAGTCTCATCATCTACTCTTTAACTGTTTATTCTTAAAGCGCTCCATGAAAGGATGACCCACCATAACCTTTCTCACAAGGCTTTATCTGCCTCCTCAGACTTTGGATGAGCAAAAGGCTGGACAGTCAAAACATTAACACACACACACACACACACACACACACACACACACACACACTTCACTATGGGGCACACCAGGTCTCAGCTTACTCTCTACACAATCACAGTCTTTTTAGTCTCTATGTAAAAACTGTAGTGCATGGATGAGTTGTATGATAGTATATATCCTGGAATTAAAAAATATATAAACACAATCTAATCACTTTTTTAAAAATTATCCATATTTTAGTATATGTTGTTTTTAAATAACATAGTATATTGATTATTCCCACTACAATATTGCACTAGAAAAACTTAAGCAAAAATACAGAATATATATGTAGCAAAATTTCACCGTATTTTGGGTAAATCTGTTGATTGCAGATATTATCATACATATTTTTAACCTTCTGGTCTTTACAACGTAATACCAATATAATGCATGATATGCTGATCGTAGCTTGCAGTTTGTTGCTTTATGTGGCACTCCTTATGTAATCATTTCCCATGATTAAACTCAAACATGAGCAAAAGGTCAAAAATTAAGTCGTACAAATAATTAAAAGTGAACAAACCAATGCTTAAAAGGATCTGGATGTATAAGCCCCTGAGGTGTTGTTCAGCCAGCTGATGGGCAGTGTGCAGCAAGAAACATTACTCAAGGTATAGCTGGAAAAAACTTTGCTCATTCCAACACCTCGTCTGAGACTTCATGTAAAAAAATACACAAGAATGGAAACTTCACCTGTTTTTAAACTGCAACTTTTTAAAACGTGAGAACACCTTGACACCTGTAACCTACCTCCTGTTTCTACACCTTATTGCAGACTCATGCTATTAGTTGTTGTTAAGCATACCATTATAGTTGCTAATACAAATTTAAATTGCTCGTAGAGACACATCTGACTCATACAGTCAAGATCCAACCTGCTTTGGATTACAGACCTCTATAATTCATAGCCCAGTATGTCTGTAGCAGGTGGATTTCAGTGTTAACGCTTTCAGATAATGTCACTACTTGAAAAGATTGCTACTGTTGATACCAAATAACCTGCTTAATTTACGAATTTTAAAGAACCCAGAAGAAATCCGTGACTGTCAAGAGCTAACAGGCTAGCTCCGATAGCCTCCAGGTAAAACAAGCTGGAACCACAATAACAAACCGAGCTGCTAAGGCTGGTTAATGTCGGGTTAAACTCCTCTTATCGGCTTCCTGCTGGCTCCCAGGCAGCTGCTGCTTATTGTTGTTGTTAGCATGGTTGCTAACCAGAGTTTACAGTGTGAGTGTGAACACTACCTTCTTCCTCCGTCCCCCGTGTCCGCTGCTGCTGGCGCCGACTATCAGCCTCCAGAGTCCCGCCGCTCAGCGACGCCGCAGACTAGTTAACGGTAACAGTAGTGTCCGTTGCCATGATAAGGAGCCCCACGGAGCCGCCGAAGGCTTCCAGCGCCCCCGTTGTGGGTGAAACACGGCTGGTTGGCTGGATGAGTGGACAGTCGCTGGTTCAGTACTCCAGGGGTACAAGGAGATTAGCTCGGCTCGGTTGTTTTTCTTCTCAGGTTCGGAAAAATCAGACTACTGACGTCAGATCATAAAACGTCAGAGTTTGACAGTGAGAGTCATTTCATTTATTAAAAACAACTTTACTATCAGTGGGTGACTTTTAAAAAAATACTTTATTAAACTTTTTTTAAATCAACTTTCTTCTATTTTGAGTGTCACGTTTAGATTTTAATACTTTAACGTTTGAATTAATAAATCAAGATTCCAACATTTTTCATTTGACCAAATACAGTTTTGATTAGAAATGTTTAATAATAATAAAAAAAACTTATAATAAAGATTTATATAATTATGACGTCTCAAAAGCTTACTTGTTTTGCTTAAACTTTATTTGCCTTTTACTCTGTTTCTCAATTTTGAATAGTTATATTTTTAACAATAAAATGTTGAATAATTTTTTTAACATTATGTCTCTTTACATTTTAATTTACTATCTCTTGATTACAAATACATACCCAGTTGACATAGCATGTCATAAAGTGAAATCAGCCCTGACATACCTGTGGATCTCTGAAGGTGACAGGTTCGTTCAGGTGTTCAAACAATTACAAATACGAACAGTAAATGAATGTTGAAAAAGAAAAAGCAAGGTTGTCCACCACTTTATTTGAAATATGAGTATGCCATGACGACACCGCTATCGTCTGCTTGTCAAGTACATTCCTCATTATGTCCTAGTCATGCAAAGCTCGAATAACATATAAACATCCCATTTACAGTCAGAATTTTTCTTAATGTCTTCCTTCATATGATGTGCAGTGCTTGCCTCAAAATGTTGTGCCAGTCTGGACAGTATTTTTTTTCTTTGATATAGTCTTTAGTTACACTCAAAATGACAGTCAAAGAGAAGGTAGATACTTATCCTCGTTATTGCGTTTTTGTTTTAACAGCTCTGTTAAATTTGGAGGATACACAGATTTCCATCACTATATCTAATTGATGAACAGGGCAACAACAGGAAAAAAACAATACAATAAAAAAAAAAGAAGAAGTGTGCGTCAAAATATGGGAATTTTCCTTGAAACATTAAACTCTCTAACAGCACGTGACTTTCTAATTAAAAAGCTTAAATATGAAACACTGCAAATGAAATACTGCAAAATACTTGGGTGTATGGGCAGCAGTGATACAAATCTGAAATATTTTATGTCAGCTTCGGTGAGAAGCAAACATCTAAGGCTACTGTTTATTACAATATCAAAGACTTTCACTCCCTAAAAACTCTTTGAATTCTACGTCTTTAAAAGTTTTTGCAATGCTGTCACCTAGTGGACAAAAGCGATAATAACAACTGTTAATAAAGACAACTCTTCAGAGTGTGACCTCTTCTTTTGTTTTTGTCTTCTGCCGCCCAGGTTTGATTGAAGAAGGCACACTTTCTGTCACGAGATGGCTGTCACCACAACTCCATTCTCAATGGCTGAAACAAGCAAACACAAAAAAGAAGATGTGAGATGGAAGCACGACACTTTTATGCATGGGTTTTGATAGGAAAAAGTAGCGAGGTTAATCAGTTTAGTATCCTGAAAAAGCAGAAAAAATGTTGTCACTCATTTCAGAAGGTGAAACTACATTCATTACACATGGAGTAAAATATTCAATGTATTTTATTGTAGATCTGATTAAGGCTTACATAATGAAACTCCAGCTTTGACTGCTGCGTCTTACAGATTATTATTTTATGTTGATGCGCAGGAACAGGATCCATAAAATAATTAAATGCACATTTAATTAATTATTTGCCTCGGCTATTCTACGTTTGTATTTGAATCAGTTTAAGAGATATTTAATAAATTGTTTATTAAATTAACTATTTAAACATTTAATTAAGAGTTTACATATTCTATGATACTTTTAATTAATGATTTAATGATGTGTTATTTATTTAGTATTGGGCCTCTTGGCCTTGTGAAGCTCCCCCAAATCCTTGAATGGATGTTGCTTGACAACAAACCTGGTTTATTTTTTCCTTCCATAATTTTTCCTTCCACATGATTTCACTTTTTCACATGAGGTACAAAAATATTAAAACCTTTATATACATATTATATTTTTTGAGAAGCAGCTATATGTTTTGTTATGCATTTCTCTTTTTTATACAAACAAGTAAATATCTACTGTCTTATTAATTCATAAGCCCACATATTACAACTTTCAAGCCAGTTAATTAACCATAAAAATTAATTGCAAAGATAATAAAGTGGTATAGGTGTATAACTAAATTAACACAGAACAGTCCTGATATATATTTTTAGTGTAGTAAAGAATGTAAAGGAAACTGGAAACTGCAAGCCATAAAACTACAAATATGTGAAGTTTCTAAGGAGATAAAGTAATCCTTGTTTTTTCCGATTAGACTTCCAGATGTGTAAAGGCAGATGGAACAAAATTTAAGTTCATCTCCTTTAAATGTCATCAGTCTTAGGCATTCTCACACGACTAGCTCTGTTTACAGAATCAAGATGATTCTGACTCCAAATTAAATTAAAATGGAGTCATTTTCATCCACTCACTGGCCACTTTATTAGTAATAGATGTCCAGTTGATTGTTGGCCCATACGTGAATAATTTAAGGCAGTAACTTAATGCTTTTCTTTTTTTCCAGCACAAAATGATCTACAATTACTTGTATAGTTATTATTATGTGTACACTTTGTTTTTCCTTAATTATAATTATTAGAAAAGTGTCATTATTTTTCAACAACCAATTACGTAAATGTTTTTTTTTTTTTTTTTTTTTTTTTTTTTTTTTTTTGCATTTAGATTACTTTTTGCTATTGTTTTAACTGCCATTTTTTTTATTCTTTTGCCCTTTAAGGTAGAGGATTACACTTTGTTGTCTGCCTTCCTTCAGGTTAAACAGAGTCGCGTTGGGTTCTTACATGCTCGGCTGAATCAAGTGCAAACAAACAGCAGCTCTGTGTTCTTACTTTGTTTTGCCAACGGTTTGTCAAAGGACTCCTTTGCTTCTTGTGCGATGTCCATGTCGAGCAGATCCTCTCCCAGAGCAGCAGGTGGCGCCGCCTCCTTGCTGGAGGATGGAGAAGAGTGGCAGCTGTGGCAGGGTTCTCCCTTGTCCGCTGGAGCCACAAGTGATGGAGGTTCTGGTTCCGTGTTTGAAAGAACTTCTAGGCTTAGCTCGGTGGAGGCGGCTGCCAGCTGAGTCGTCTCACCAACTGTCCCCAGAGCGGTCTGCTCAGATTTGGTCTCTTCCTCCTCTGGTGTTGCTTCATCAGAGGAGGAAGAGTCTTCCGGAGAGGAGACGCTTTCCTCTGAAGGAAAGTCGGGGATCGCAGTGTTTTCTTCAGCCTCTGCGATTTCCTCAGGAAGTGAAACAGCTCTTTCCTTCTCCTCTTCCTCCTGCTCTGCGTCAGCGGCTGGAATCCGGTCAGCAGATAATTCTTCAATAGTTAGACCATGTGGCACTTCTTCTACCTCAAATAACTGCTCTTCAATATAAACAGCCGCCTCTACAGACGTTTCCATTGTGGTCTCTAGAGGATGTGGTTGGAGATCTTCCTTCGAGTTGTTCAGCTCCTTTCCATCGTTTTCCATTTGGTGCAGAGCTTCCCCCAGACTCTCCTCACCCACGAAGGCATAGATGATCTCTGCGGTGGAGCTAGCCAAGGCCTGTACAGCTGTTTGCAGATTGTGGGACAGCAAGAACCAATCAGGATTTAATACAAAAACAGAAGAACTAAAACTACAAACAATATATTTGATTGTCATGCATTTTACGTTTCTACCAAATGAAACATGACCTATTTTATAATCACATTTGCAAAGACAGGGTATCTGTGACTGGATGGTCTATAGAAAACTGCCAGACTGGTTTATGCTCCTTGTGCCCAGTTGCAGTTTTAGATATGGGCAGTTGCCCAGGGCGGCATTAGAAAGCAGGATGCTCAAGCGGCAAGGGCATCTAACATTTATCTGTCAGTTGCAGCTGGTTCAGGTTTTGTTTATATGTGCAGTAAATGTGCAATTTTGGGCCCTGTGGGAGGTTCTACATCAGAAAAGGAACAATTCTTGCACAATAAGTAAAAAAAAAAATATTGAAGGTGATATTAAACATTATCTTTCAACATGTTCCAACTATTTTGTGGAGTATCTTTTGTTGCAGGTTGTGTTTGCTATAAAACCATAACAAGCATAATACTACTCATATATACTTATTTCTAAGTAATAACACTTAATAAGAAGTTACTAATTATCTTAATAATTTAGATAGATTTTTTTCCGACTGTACAGAGATTCATGTCGCCGTAAGCTTCAATCATAAATATTACCATTGGGAATTTTAAAAGAGTTTCAAGTAGGAAAAAATCAGAAAACGTCAATTTAACCCAAAAAACATGATCTTTAGATAGAATTGAGATCAAACATGCTGCTTGTCCAGGACCATCTCTGCTTGCGCTGATGTTTACCAAATTCTCTTCAAAATAAAACATATTATTATTATTTTTTTCAATAACAGGCAATAAAATGTACAAATGTATATTTTTAAAAAATCCAGTTGAAATATGAAATAATTAAAGCATTTCAAATTTCCTTTTGACCCAGTGATATTTTAATCTTTATTGGTTTATTAGGACAACTTTTAATGCCCAAACAGATTAGTGAATTTTTAAGGATAAAAGTTGAACAGTATTAAGGAAAATGGGAGCTACAGAAACTTTGATACAGAAAAAAAAATGTCTTAAAAAGTTTAAAGTACAAAAAGATTTTATAATGACATGGATAAGGTTCATAAGATGGAAACCAATTGGTGTAATCGTTAAAAACAGAGAGGGGGTGACAGTAAAAACATAAGCATTTGTTAATGCAAGGTGAAACAAAAAAAACCCATTTGAAACTATTTATTCTTTATTTATGTTTTTGTTTGTTGCTGTGCAAAAAATACTTTACTTAGATGTAGTCTGAAAAAGAAGAGCCAGCAGGATTTTTTGGCCACTCTCTTAAGGCCACCATTAAATGTTCTTTCATAAAAACACGACGAGGTTCTTTCTGTTGCTCATATCGCTGATTTCCCCCCGCAACAGTCAAACCATAATTTTCATTAAAACAAGACATTATCAGATTAGTTGGTTTTCAGGAATGTGGAAGCAAAGGTAAAGAGAAAAAAAGCCTCAGAAAAACTGGACTGATGAACCTCTAGTGTGCATAACATATCCACTACTATACAGAAATAAACAAGAGCATGTTCCTTTTACTTTTTGTAGGAGAATGAGGTTCATGAGTCCTTTTCCCTCAGGCCAGGGAATCAGGAAAATAACACATCTACATCCTAAAAGCCCTTCTTTCTGGATGCACCCTGCTGAGCGCTTTTCACTTTCACGCAGCCACCTCTGCAGCATGGACTGCTTCAGGCTCAGGGGCTTCAGAGGGAGTCTCTGCATTAGCAGGGAGAACGGGAGGGGCTTCATCTACGGCCGCCATACCAGCGCTCTCTGCTGCTCCGTCCTCAGCGGGGGTCACGGCTGCAACTTCGAGTTCAACTTCCGGAGCGGTCTCTTCCTCCGCAACAGGCGCTCCCTCTGCGTCTGCTGGCTCCGCTGGAGCCTCGATGACGTCTGCCTCAGACGCCTCGGCAGCTGCTTGCTCTTCTGGGCTGGCGTCAGCGGTGGGTTCGGCTGACGTCTCAGCCACTGGTTCTGGGGAAGCGGGAACAGGTTCTAGTGTGACCTCAGCTCCGGGAGCTGCTTCCTCCTCTGCTTGTGCGGATTCAACTGGAGGAGACGATGCAGCCTCTGATGTGACTTCAGCTGCAGATGAAGAGGTTTCAGAACAAATGTAAGTGAATAAAAGAGTCCCTGGGGAAAAAAAGCAAAAAGTTTCATCTTTGTCTCAGAACACCAAAGTAAATTATTTGTTGTATTTCCTGACCAGGAGTACCAATAAATGAAGAGGTTGCTGTACATTAAACAGAGGGCCGCAGACACAGCCTATAAGATGAACAGAAGTGACTGGTCTCTGCAGTAAAGCAGTCAAGCTTACTTAAACTAATTCAGTGACATACAACCTGGTAAACTTACTATTTAGGCCGACCTGTGTGTCATTCCTCTGTTAGGAGAAAGTAAACACTTCAAAGCAACTGATTTATCAGAATCACTGTCATGAAGAGAAAATTAATCAGAAACAATTTCTCATTAATACTCATACGTCATAATATTTTACTCAGAAATTGAAATATTTTTTGGTGTTTTCATGGTTCCAGTGTTTGGCTGCTGTTTTTTTTTTGTTTTTTTGTTGTTTTTTTTACCAGCTGGAAGATTATGAGCTCAATCTCAAGCCAAAAAATATATTTTTCACTGATTTTCCTTCCAAAAGCTAAATTTGAAGAATGGAAAACTTTGTTTTGTTTCATTAGTTGTATGATTTAATTCACTTCTGGCAACAAATTTCAAATTGAGTTGCTACATAACCCACAAATCCTTTTTGTCCATGAATGTGGCGTTGCTTCTTGGTTCTGACCTTTTACTAGCAAGCTGAATTTAGCTGCAAAATGTTTTTCCACATTTTTCATGATTGGGTCTGATTTTTACAGTCAGAGCATTTTTGTGTTTGTCAAATAAAAATTCATATATGTGACAGCTTAAAACTGCAAAACCGCACAAATGTTGTGTAAAGATAAATTATACATTCAGACATTTTAGTGCAGCACACAAAGTGTCTATGAATATGTAAACCATACATTAAACCTGGAATTGTGGCACTTCTGGGCACCATTGCTCATGTTTCCTGAGGAAAGTAGATAAAAACTGGGTCTTCAGATCACAGTGAGACTGACTGACTTCAGGATTCAGAGCGATGAGACCCTGCAAGATGTTTTAGGTAGTTGGAAAAAAAGAACTTCCACTGGTAAACATTTATAAATATGAACCTGTATAATCATTTAGAGTCAAGTAGTTTTCCACTGACTGCCTCCCACAAACCAGCTCGTCAAAACAGAGATATCATTTGAGCATAAGAAGCTTTTTGACTGTGGAGGTTCTGTTGAGTCAGCACCCTGTGTCTTATCTGTCTAAAAATGCAAAGCAGCTTCTGTTAAACTGCTCAGTTTATGAGGGTAACCATCATCGGAGCCTAAATATATTGACATATATAAAACATAGGTGTTAAACTGTAGCTATAAAAAATGAGATGTTTGCACCATTTATCAAATCTGAGAACAGAATAAAACTTTAAACACTCTCCCACATCAGCATCCAAATTGTTAAAGTTTCCGTTTCTCCGAAGCAACTTTTCCAGTAACAATCAGGTTTTGCACTAGTTAGTAGCTCAGGGCACAAAGCCACGATTTCTGCAAGCCGAGCAGACAAATAGCTCGCAGACACAAATCCAAACAGACAGGCACGATGAAGCCATTGACAGGAGTCATTCTACCATGCGGGAGATTTGGGTGGAGCAGCCAGAAAAACAGTTTTCAGGCTCACTGCACTCATTTTCAATTTGCTTTAGCACTTTTCAAACATGCGTCTCTTTTCTTAACTGGACAGCCACTCAACAATGCAGAGTCACTTCACAACAAACACCCTGGTGCTTTTCCACAAACAGGCTAGTTGTGAGAGTTTAAAGATTACTCTTTGTGCAGCACCTGAACTGCGTGGGATGCCTTCATTTGGTGCAACTCGTTACAGACGTAGGGAATGCTGCTTGGAGTTCACTGGGTTTTAGTTCAAATAATTTGGTTATAGCCGACTTAGCAGTTTTCCAGTTCATACTCCCATTCTGAATCCAACTTTTTTTTTTTTTTTTTGTATCTGTAGACAAAACCACTTCAAAGCCATTTATCGTCAGGTAAATAAAGTCATATGTAGCCCTTCGTATTTGGCCATTAGGACAAGCTATGAGCTTCCTAACAAATGACATTTGGGAAGCATTAATGTCTTGTTCCAGCTATAGTTATTCCAGGTAAAAACTCTCCCTGGCCTTAGCGACAGCCCTAGCGACAGCCTTAGCGACAACCTTAGCGACAGCCCTAGCGACAGCCTTAGCGACAGCCTTAGCGACAGCCCTAGCGACAGCCTTAGCGACAGCCTCAGTGACAGCCTCAGCGACAGCCTCAGCGACAGCCCTAGCGACAGTCTTAGCGACAGCCTTAGCGACAGCCTTAGCGACAGCCCTAGCGACAGCCTTAGCGACAGCCTTAGCGACAGCCTTAGCGACAGCCCTAGCGACAGCCTTAGCGACAGCCTTAGCGACAGCCCTAGCGACAGCCTCAGCGACAGCCTTAGCGACAGCCTTAGCGACAACCAAGCACTTTAGGTCAGAAGGAAGGCAAATAGAGTCCCATTGAAGTTTAACAAAAGTCCTGTAAAGGTTACACCCGAGACATGTTCTGTTCATGTGAGATCAAAATCAAATTCTTTAGCCAACATTAAATGCTTATGGGGGAAGACAACTACCATTACATCAGCATGAATATCATCCTTAAAATACGAATCAGCGTGCAGTGGGGGTGTTTCTTTAGCTGGAAGAAGAAAACTGGTCATAGTTGAAGGGAAGTTACAAAAACATATGCATACCACACTTTTAAGACTTGGTAAAAAAAAAATGTTGAACCCATTTATTATTTTCTTCCACTTCCGAACTGAGTTGGTCAGTCACATAAGATTTCCAAAAACACTTTAACAAAATGTAAAAAGAAAGGTTTAATAGAAACTGTTTTTGTGAGACACGGTGGATGTTTTTATTTTTACAAAATGAGCTGATTTTACCTTTCTCCTCGGACCTCATGCTGGCCAGTCTGTCCTCGTAACGTTCGGCATCACCATTAACTGTCTTATAGGCCTGAGAACGAGAGAAATGCACATTATAATCCTACATTAGTATAGAATAGTCATCACACTACATCATGAAATAAGGCAGCAGAAACGAGCTGTTTTTCTCCAAGGAAACAAGACTTTCTGTTGTTGATGTTCAGGACTGAAGCGTCTCTGAGCAGACAACAGCCTCTGTGTCTGCTCCAGTGTGTAAAGCTGAGGTGAAGTCTGGAGTCCAGCCTGCACGCTGGTCGCATGTTAACTGGCTCCAGATGACACCAGAAAAATATCATGCAACCCAAAATACAACCTTTATGTTTCATCTTCTAAGAATGGTGACATTACCTTATTCATTTTTTTTTTAAACTTTGTAATCAGGAAAACTTTTTGTTGCTTTGCTCCTGCTCCAAGCTAAGCTATTAATTCAACCAAATTAGATAATGGTTCCGGATCTTATAAGTGGTTAAAAAATAAATAAATAATAATATTATGCAGCAGGTTTTCAGGCTGAGGACTTTTGTTATTGCTCAGCTTTGTAGTGCTCACATAGACGACTGCAGCGGTAAGGCCTCCTCCACACAAAACAACGTACGCCAAGTTAGTGGATCCTCCAGGAACGCCTAAGGCCATGTGTCGCACCGGGGCAGCTGGGAAACACAACATGTTGAGAGAGTGAGTTTGGAAAAATGCACAAACCGAAAAAAGTGAGCAGGTACATTATTATTTATTTAACACCTTCCACAGTATATCTAATTTAATACCTGTTAAATGAAGACATAGATAGTATTTTGTTAACCTCCATTCTCCTATTAAGCCCTACACCACATAGAATCAAATCAACAGGAAAATGATAGACAGCACAGAAAATTTCCTCCTTCAGCAAGCAGTCACGCCATCATACGTTGCGTTGTGACAGATTCACCATGTCTCCATCCTTTAATCCAGTTATACAACGCGGCTCTTTGTAACCGAGGACACGGAAAGATTTAGCAGCAGCCAAGCTAAACACAGAACTGTCCCTGAATTTAACCCCAACGCAAACAGTAAAACCCTTCCTGACCGATGCATCAAAACAAACAACTTCTAATTCGTCCAGCGGGTTCAGGCTCATAAAACAGTCCCTTCAGGGAGCCGCAGTGATTCCGCTGAAAGCCCCTTTTAGTGGATCGTTCTTCTGCTGCTTTACTTGTTAAACATCACCAAGAGCAATACGAAAGACAAAGCCCTAGATAAGACTCTCGCAGACACTGCCAGAGCCTAATCTCTCTCTAACAAGACAAAGAGCAAATTAATGGATACAGTTGCTGCAGAAGGTGAAGTCATTTTAAGAACCAGCACATTGCTTCCTCAGGAGAAATCAGTTTCCATGTGAAGCTCGGACAGAAGCGTCTGCTTGGTTCACATGTGGTGTTAGGGCTTTCCTCTATTTATAAAAAACTGAATCTGTACAAAGTTTAACATATTATACAAAATGAATATAATGAGTTTACCAATAGTGATGCATCAGCAGATAAAAGCTTAGTTTTTCTTTTTTTCTACTAACCAGTAGTGTGTATTGTTTTATTACAAATCGTACAACATTAATAATGTCAATTCTGCTGAAAGATGTGCCCATTAATCCTCCACAGGGAGAGACTGCAGAGTCTTCCTGATCAGCGATGCTTGATTTTTTTTTTTTTTTTTGAAAAACAAAACATGTTCTGCACGATGTGTGTTTTGGCTGGTGCAGCAAAAATCGATCCTAAAAAAACAAAGACCAACCTTAAGTGATGAAGATCGACAGCGAGCGGGTTGTAGGTGATCAGTTGGTTTTACCAAATAGTGTTGCAGACAATAAACGCTTTAAAAAAAATACCGCTATGAATTATGAAGCCTTTTGATCTAATCTTTTCAGACTTCTTCCCTGAAGAGAAGGGAGAAGTCTGAAACATCTAAGCTGAACATCAGTCTTCATCTAAGCTCCCCTAAAGAGAACAGCTTAGATGAAGACTATGATGAAGAGGACAACAATCGCCTTCACAACTTAAATAACAATTTCTTCGTATTGTTATTTAAGGTTTTCTCATTTGTATTTTCCCTTACTCTACCAGTATATTATTCTTTCATTTGTTTTACATATTGATCTGTATTAGACAGATCAATTATTAGACATTATTATTATTATTATTAGACAAGCTGGTGTGATGGGAATGGGTGTGCTTTATTCTCAGAGCAAATTTCACACAGGAAGGTCATTACTGGCGCACCACCTCCAAGATCCATTTCCTTGTAAGAACCTGTCTAATGCCAATGTGATTTTTAAAGTAGGATTTTCATGATCCGCAATGATGTTTTTGAGATTGGAGTTGTTTTAAGTCAGTAGAAGTTCACTTTGGTCTCGGCCCCTCCACCTCAGGAACCAGCTAATCTGGATTTATACTAAATGGCCCAGAAGGATAAACCGTTAACTAGACTCACAGCAAAAAAATCCTGAAATATCCCTTTAAGTTTGGTATTAAAACCTTCAGCATTTTGAAATTGATGCCGACTACACAAAACTCCATATTGATGTGTCTAATGATGAGCCCCTGGTCCACCTTTTAACTGTATTTTAAAGTTAGGAGAACTCTGACAAAACACAAGTTTGCATTAATGTACAGACATTCAGAGAGAGAATCACACAGATGACTCTGAACACTGGGTGTGGAACATTGTTCAGTCGTGAGATCAGCTATTGATTTCTTTTTAGCCTGACTTTCATTTTGACTTTCAGAATTATACCTTATTTTATTTATTTTTACCGGCCGTACAGGAATGTCAGAGTTTGTCTTTGCTTTGTTGTTTTGCATTTTCAATTTGATCGTCATGTGTTTAATATTATTTATCTCTATGTTGTTTACAGTGTCACTTAAGATTTTAAAATCCCTTTCACGTAATCGTCTACTTTCTGCTATATTTTTGATTATTAATACCTGATCTATTTTATGTGTTTTGCGATTTTTCATTGTTGTGGGCATGTTTGTTTGAATGTCTGTAAAAGCTCTTCATTACATCTGACTGTGTGATAAGTGGTCTATAAATAAAGTCTGATTAGTTTGTTTTACTTTTTGGTATTCAAAACCATTTTTATTTTTTTTTATTTTTTGCAAAAAGTGCTGCACAAGCATTAAGGTTACCATGAAAGGATGTTGGGTGACTCCAGCTCTTGTCGAGCCAGGCAGTCCGAATCAATGTGACATTTTAGATGAAGGAGAGTCCATCTTGAACTCACCAAGACAACAGAGAATCTTACCTGAGCAACAGATTCAAGAATTGGAAAACTAAGCTGTTTTCTTTTTTCTTGCTCCACTTTTAGCAAAAGAAAAAGCAGGCATATTGAGATGGTTATTGTTCTAGCTCTGCTGGATTTAAATCTCAGGGTTTCCATGTTTGTGCACGGCTTTCCTAGTAAAGTTTATTCATATTGCCCATCCGTGGATGTTTTGGTAGCCATCTGTCCTTCCTCCTGCTCTAATACCCATGACACAGCAGCTCCATGCGCAGGTTATTTATACAGGTAATCAGTTAATCCCTGTGGATTCCTCAAGTTCAAGCTGCATGTAAAAATGAACGTGCGTCAGGCAGCGACAGAAAACAGCCTGCAAGGAGAATAAGCTTCCTGCATCCAGCTCTGCTGTCTTTGTTTAAATCATAAAGTCCCACAATAATAGTTTTCCAGCCTAGACACATTCAGGTTTGCAGAAATTTTCTGAAACAGGAAATTAAAGCTGCCTCTCGCCCTCAGGACAGATTCCATAAGCTCAAACTCCAAATGCAAAGGATGACCAGGGGAAGCATGCAAAGACAAAGATAGAAAAATCTCCTGAAAGAACAGTTTAGCTCCAACGCTTCCAAAATGCTTGTATTCAGGAATGAGACATGCTAATGGTGCACAATGTTAAAAGTCTCCACACTGTTGCATGATTCCCATATTTGGACTGATTCTACTCCAGATAGTTCACTATATATATATATATATAAAATGACACCAATTTAACAAAAAATTGCAAATATTTACCAATATATGGAAACGGTTTGAAACATTTTATCCACAATTCAAGAGTTTAGCTGTAAAGCTCTGTCATGCATGTGAGAACTGCGTGTTCCCCATCCGGGACACACCTCCTTCCCTCAGACTCTGCACATTAAAAAACAACAAAGATTTTTTTTTTTCCAAATCAACTTTAAAAAAAACTCCCATGACACATAAGCAAGTAATAATCTTTTTTTTTTTTAAATCACACTTTGAAAAGTTACTTCCGGTCTTTTCCCCCAATGACGAAAACATCAAGCTGTTCCTCCGACTTCTTTTAAAGAACACCAGTTCCTATGGTAATTGATAATTAGACTAAATACCAGAAAGTGGTCAATAAACAACATACTGCTCTTGGATATGGGCCTCAGAAGCCACCGTGCCAGCGGCCCGACTCTCTGCAATGCCCGTCTGCAGAACATGTTGACGTCTTTTCAGCAGCAGGTGGAAGGACGCGTCTGTCTCCAGTCGCTCTTCGGAGATAAATGACCAGCAGCGCTCTCCTCCTGTGCAATGTTCGGGATGAAGAGCACACCAGCACCCCCTCTGAAATAAAAAGAACGCCCTCTGCAGGTGAAAATCTCAAACTACAAATGGACAAGGGGAAAAAAAATCTTGGAAGTAAGAATGTATGTTTCTGCAGATATTAAGCTGAATTTTTGCATCTCATTTAATAATCACCGAGTAGAGTGATGGAAGTGAGTACTTTACGATCTGTCTGCATGTGCGAGGGTGAGAAGGTTTCAGAGAGCCCATAGGCTGCTTTTCAGACGGATTACAGACCAAACCGTCTGCACGGAAAGAGTGGACTAGTTGCATAACGAAGCAAACGGTGCCAGAGTATCGATGTGAAACACTGATGTCAGAGACAAAGCCCAAACCAAATGGAGGGAGGCGAAGAAGAGGCGCACAGGCTAGAAATTATCATTGCTTCAACAGAATCAGTCAGAGGTGACATTGTTCTTTCTCTTTCAAACCTTTTCTCGCTTTTTATTATTTATTCTGCCCACTTTGATACATTCATTTGAAGTATTGTCTTTCTTTTCCTTTTTAAAATGTAAAATTTTATTTATGATGTCTTACATAAATCTTTCTTGAAAAACTAGATGTCGTGTCTCTGTGGGACTCACCCGCACAAAATTCATTCATGAATTGATGAATGTAAACAGACACGAATTAAACTGTTTCCTTATTATTTCCTATGTTATCCAATGTAATTAAAATAAAAGTTTAAGAAAGAAAAAGGTTTGTAGAAAAACCTTCAGAAGCCTTGGAGAACTATTGATTGGGACTGATTTTGTTTTGTTTTGTTTTGTTTGGGGGTGGGGGGGGGGGGGGGTGATAACGATAGCAAAAAAAGAAAGGTCTGAGTTTACTCAACGACAAACATCAGAACAGAGATAGTTTGCAAGTTACGTCAAATATAATTGACCTGGTGAACCTACAGTTCTGAAATTATCTCTTCACATTGTTTAGCTGAAGACACATTTACAAAGAGCTTACAAATGATCATAGGATCTCACTGAGCAAAGGGATCTGCTGATAGGTTGGTTGTGCCATATTCTTTCCCTTTCTAGATAACGGAATAAACAAAGGTAGGAACAATGTTTTATGACCTCGCCCTGCTTTAAACCTTCTGCAACACCTTTCTGAACCCAAGTGCTGTATCTGTTCACACGAAGCTCTAATAAAATACATTTAAGTTAGTTGACAAGACAAAATATGAAAAAGATCAAGCATAAAAACTCTTGCAAGGTACTACATATACATGTGAAATAGACTTTTGGTTTGTGCATTTAATGTACGAAAAAGAAAAATGTCATTTTAAAATGCGAGTAGCATTAATGATCTCACTATGACATCAAAGTTTTTGCAAAATCACAATGTTCCTGTTTTTAGATGTGATCATAACGCAGCAGCACCACGAAAGGAGAGATCTGATGTCCTGCCTTTGAACATAAACGTGAGGATGTAACTGAGGAAGATGGACTAATAAATGTTCAAATGCTGAGTTTGTGCAACAATCTCAGCATAGTTTCCAAAGAATGACTAAAGTTTTTTCTAAGAGACATGAATTAAGCTTTCTGTTATAAATTACTTAAAAAAACAGATTTTGCATCTTCAGCAAAAACATCTTCACTGTTTTCCCGGTGTTCTCCAGAAAAAGCTGCCGTCGTCCATTTGATTATCGTCTATCTTTGAGTTCACAGTGAGACTTCTAACGTTTGACTGGTGAATGTTGCACCAGTGCGGCACACACACACACACACACACACCCACACACACACACGGACTCCGCTGTGTGTGTCCCTCATGTGACCAGCTATGAATCACAGATTACACACATCATCACAGATACACATGTGATGCACTTTTTTCCTCCACACACACATCGAGGTCACGCATAAGAACGCAGTGTGATCGCTGTGAAGTTTTGTTGGAAATGGTCAGAGGAGCATCATAAAAAGAACATGTTATTGTTACAGCGCGTTAACTGATGGATGTTTTCTAGCAAGAGCAAATAAATCCCAGCCGGATCGGCCTGAAACCTTTTAGCTTGCTCCCGTTTGGTGAACATGTCGAACATGCAGGGATGTCGTCAGTCACACCATCAACCCTCCGGACTGCTAATTGCGTGTTTCACAGAAATATTTAGATTTCTAGATTTTTCGAGGGCACCTTTCTGACCTCCGGATCCTCTCAGATACAAAATCATGGAAAACATAAAACAAAACTTTCCAAATGTCGTCATACACACTAGTGTGAAAACTTTACCTTAGTTTAACAGTTACATGCCACAAACAAAGTCTGTGTTGTTGCTAAAAAGTAAAAATTTTGAGCAAAAAAAAATCATTAAATATTATGCCACTTATGCATTCAAGACTCAGTTCACAACCTCATCTTATTTTAACCTTGAAGTAAATGTGAGGACCCGTGTTTGTCTTTTTTTCTCTTACAGGCTGGAAAAGGTGGAAGTCTGACTGGTGAATATTTTGCTGCGTTAAGGAATAAAAACAGATTTCAGTGATCAAGGGTAAACTGGTGGAGCCGGGATAGAAGCTGGTTCTGAAGTACGTTGAAATTTGAAAATGGAAAAGTAAAAGGTTAACACCAAGAGGTAAACTTGTCAGGCTTTTACTGAAGTTCGAGCTGCACGTGTGCAACGAATAAAAAAAAAACGTGAAAACTGTACAAATCATTGAACTTTCAAAATAATTTTCCCCATATTTTGACCGGGAGCAACCTGAAGGAGTTTAGTCTCCATTGCCAGTGTCTGAATCATGGCCTACTGATGAGGAACGTACTGGAGCAAAAGAGAAACAGTCCCAGATAACACACATTCCCAGTGAGACCACACAGGCTGAGAATAAACACAACACTGTGGTGAAGGCTCAAGGACATTTGTATTAACAGTCTTTTATTTTGAAACAATATAAACAAGAAGATCACAAATATTTCAAGGAATGCATCAATTATGAAAATCAAAGTTATTAAAAAAAAAACATTTGGCATTGGTCAAAATTAATCACAAGGTGAATTTTTACATTCAGAAAATCAAATATTTAAAAAGCCATAGAGTCACATTTTCTACTCGAGAGTGTGGAGGGAATCAGAACCGTTCTCAGCAGCAAGTCCACGACTCCTTTTCCTGTTTTTTCCTGTGAACTTTAAAAGATCCGCTGTATGCTGGTGAATTGGCCATTAGTGTTTTGTGTCTCTTCAGCATCGTCCCAACGGCAGAGACAATGTCCTCCACTTTACTCCGCTGACACAGCTCCTCTCCTTCACCTCGTCGTCCATTTAAGCATTTCTTAGGCAGGTTCTTGGCAGAAGTCTCAAAGAAAACCATCCCATGAGCCTTGGCGAAGTTCGTCGCCAGCTCCTGGCTCACATGGCAATTGGTTCTGCCGGCATCACGGAGGTCACTCTTATTCCCAATGAGGAACCTGAGGAGAAAGGTAACAAATGAAACACGTCTCAATGTGGAATTCCACCGGGCTTTATAGTTGGGACATGGGATATTTTTCAAATTGGAAGATTCCTACAGGCTTTATTTGGGGAAACTTAACGTTTTATACAGATCAACCAGTTTTAACTAATCATGTTGTCTAAACTAACAGCTGAACTGCACCAATTAGACTAAAAGAAATCGGATTTGTTTATTGTAGGAGTCAATATTAAAACGTTAATGATAAAAAAACAAAAAAAACAGAGAGTGATATATATAAAAAAAGACTGGAACAATTTCCAGTGCAGATGTTTTCAAGAGATAACCTGCCATTATGTTCATATTCATTTACATGAACATTTGGAGAAGTACTAATAAAAATCTGACTTTAATTCAAACAAAAAAACAAAGGATATTTCCAAGATCAGAGCCTGTTTCTTATTTAATGACTGACAACAATGATAAATCATGTCATATCAAGTGCACGTTTGCAAAAGTAAGTTTTGAAACTTTAGTTTTAATATATATATATATATATATTCATTGTGGAAACCGGCCTCTACATAGTTGATACTGAGTGAGTTTATTTTATTAAAACTTTTATTTCACCAGGAAAATCCCACTGAGATTAAAAAGTTACTTTGTACAAGAATCCTGGCCAGACAGGTAGCAGCACACAGAGATTAGAAGAACATTCAAAGGAAAACCAGAAACCGTTAACACCGTCATAAAAGCTAACACTGTTATAGTTTAAAACTTTAAATTCAGCTTTAAAAAAAAAGTTATATTTTTAACTCATAAAAAAATTATTTCTTCATAATATTATTTGTATTGGCACCATGAAACTGATTTGCTTCCAAAAGTTTCTGTTTTGCATTAAACTTTAGTGCTTTTACTTTGACTTACTTGGGTATCTCGTGACCCAGAGAGTTCTGCCGACACTCTTCCACCCAGGCGGTCAGTCCATTAAAACTGGCCGGACAGGCGATGTCATAAACAAACAGCACTGCATGGACGTTCCGATAATAGTGTTGCACCATGGACTTCCGGAAGCGCTCCTGTCCTGCAGTGTCCCACAGCTGGAGCTGATCGGCGGGATGCAAAATGAGAAACAAGGGATTGAGTACCGAACTGAGGTGTGGTCTTTTCTAAAAGTTAGGTGGCAGAAACAAAAACATTCAACAAAAAAAAAAAAAAAAAAGAGGAAATGAATGAGGCTGAAGGCAAACAGAGGAAAAGCAATCGTGTGTTGAAATAGCTCCAAGCAGGCAGAAAAGACGGCGTCGTTCGGAGAAATAAGAGTGAGTCATTTCTGATAGCGAGCAAAGGAAAGAAACATGTTGACATCGACCTGGAGAACATTCAGATCAATATTTTGAAACGATATATATATTTAAATTCCTTCAGTACTTTAAAATGGACTCAGCAGCAGGATAAGCAGCTGGACGGGTCCGTTTCACAGCAGGACTAAGAGAATTCAAAGTCCATCTCTTGCTGCTTGAACATGATCCTAACATCGATCAGTCTTGGGTTTTCTTTGGTACAATGTTACAATCTTAGCAAACTTCTCCTCTGAAAGTTACTTTCACTCTTCCTGTGAAAAATGTTTAATCTCAACCGAACATTTGTTTTTATAGTCGATACTCTGCTAAAGGAATATTCCATATGAAGAAGAAGAAACATAACAAAAACTCGATAAAATCAGATGCTTTTGCAAAGAATGGGCGCAAATATCAATCTTTTGAATTGCAAACCAAAGACATATGTCAAAGCTTACAGCCGTAGCTGCTGTGAATTGTGGTTTTACAAAGCACTGAATGCAAGCACTTGAAAAAACAGAAAAGAAACAAAAAACATGTGTGGCAGTATGACGTACATATGCAACCTTTTCCTTCCACTTCCTAATAACACTCCGGTTTGTGTTTACCCATCACATCAAAGGCCCAGTTTTTTATTTTAACGAGACAAAATGGGGGGGAAAAAATCTAAAATAAAAATCACCATGACATCTTGAATCTAAGGCAGATGAGTTTTGTTATTGAGCAACATGACACTTCTTCCATCAGAGAGCAGAGAGGGAATCAAACCCTCTCGGCATAAGGCAGAAAAAGTTAAGACACTTCCTCTCTCATGTGTCCATTTCAAAACACTCAGGAAACCAACCAACACCCACACATTTTAAAAAAATATATATTTTTATGGAGAGCTTATGGTCATGTCTGCAGGATGCTGCTTCCCAACAAATCACAAGTGCACCATGACAGAATAGCCTAGCTGGAATTAGATGCACTGGTGAGGTTCACACACAACATGCCATTAAAATTACTTCTCCACGCGGTGATTTATAAGCTGCAGACACAGAAAGTCCGGCTCATTTTCTGCTATCCTGGGAATCTGCTGCTCAGCTGAGAACAAGCAACAGCTCCATGAAAAAGAGGAAGAAAATACCAAACAGGTTTTAGCTTGAGAACGATCTATGCTGTGCGCAAAAATGTTTTGGCACACTGTGCATGTCCGCACCGCCTTCGGGCGATTTTAACTTAAAACGAGTATCTTAACAAAAAGTCTCCTCTTACTTTTATTTTCTCTCCATCAACTTCCAACGCTCTCTCGCGGAAGTCCACCCCGATCGTGGCCTCACTCCTGCGGGGGAACTCCCCGGCGCACAGTCGGTGCGTCAGGCAGGTCTTCCCCACCCCGGAGTCTCCAATCACCAGCACCTTGAAGGTCCGACAGCGGCTAATCAGGGAGGACACGCTGCCCAGAGAGCTGGAGAACTCAAGAGAAGACTCCATGAACACTGAGCTCCACACGGATCCAAACTCTCTGATTCCAGTGATTCTGGGGCAAAAGCTTCCCTTTATCCAGTCCGTCCTTTTTGGCCAAAAGCTGCTCAGCTTCACTCCACCGCGCTGGACAGCCGCGTGGGTGAGAGAAGAGGGGAAGTGGGCCGTCTTTGCTTCAGCATCTGTGTTTGATTTATCGGAGGGGCCAGAGGGCGGAGAGACATCGAGATCTGACCTGATCTAACATCTAACATGTTGATTGATGGGGCGAAGGTTCAAATTCCTTTCCTTAACACGTTTCACATAATCACATTTATAACAGACAACCCGAGTAAGTGTGTGTGTATATATATATATATATATATATCACCGCTACATCCCACATCTAGCGATGTTTAATGCAAAGTACTTTGTTACTGTACTTAAATAAAATTTTAATATAGGCTATCGCTTTACTATTTCTGTATGAATAAAGAGCTTTGTAAGGGAAAAAGGCTATCCAAAGGACGTGGCACTTCAAAAATTATAAATAACCTTTAGTAAAAATGGAAACAAAATAAGCTAAAAAACAAACAAAAAAAACAGTTTGACAGACCACGGGGTTGAATAGTTCAAACTGACATTACCACAAGATTACCAAAAATAGTGGACTTTAAAAACAACCCTAAAAAGTGCAATAATAATTCTCATCACTGTATCCTAAACAGTAAAAAAAAAGAAAAAGCATCAATACTAATAGAAATATTTCAATAGGATATTAATTAGATGTGTGATTCGATCATTATTTTGAACTTGAAATCAATGTTTGCTAAAACTACATATAAATACTTCCGGATTTATGATAGATAATAGAACATTTCATTTACTACAATCCACTATCAAACAACTGAAATCCTCACAAGTAGGCAACAAACTAAAGTCTGACTGGTTACGCTGCGCCCTGGTTTAACTTGACCAATCCCTTTGCAGTGATAGCGCCGCCTACAGGCGTACGACTGAAAACACGTTAGAACTAGTTAAATGAATACAGAATGACATAATTTAGATTTGAATTATTCTCACATTTAGCCATGTGGGCATAGATTATTTTAATGTTGCGTTCATCGTTACGTGGAGTGATTTCACTCAAGTTGTCACAAAATGAGTATTTAATGAGTTCTTTGTTTATCGAACAATGACACCGACTCTGCAGCGACCTCTACAGGAAACAGATTCACCTTCAAGCTTGTTAAAAGTTCCTGTATCATTAATTTATACTCCAGTCCAAAGTAGAAGCACTTTTTGTGTCAAATCTATTTAAAATACAAGCGGTCCGCTTTGTCATCTGAGCATTTGAAAAGCGAGAAAAGTCTATCAAAGCTTTTAAGAGTATCTATATTTACAATAAAGAGGGCAGCGAAAGACACACAAAAACTCAGATCTTTTTTCTTTTGTTTTTAATACAAAAATCCAGAGATATCATACATCACCACCTCAGATTTCATCTTTCACATTAGAACCCAAATGAGAGGAAAAAGGGGAAGAAAAGTTCCTGAAACTGAGGGAAACAGAAGAGGTAAAATTGTGTTGCGACACCTTCCCTCAACAGGCTTCAATGCTGATTTCTGACCGTTCCGAGAGCCACTTCAGGTACAAAGTCCCTCTGAAGGACGCGTTAAAATGCTCGTTTTCTTTTCAACAGAGTGCTGACATGCAGATAAAACCATTTCTAACTGCAACGACAACTACACACGGGCCTCTGCTTACAGGATCAGTGGATCCACAAATGTATCAAAGCCTGATTAGCATTGGTGGTTCCACTGACCTTTTGTATGGACAGGAAGGTGACTATGGTATTGCTTAGGTTTACCCATCTCTGTCATAACCATGTAGGGAGAGAAAAAAAAACAACAACAACACAGTAGCAGTGTATTGGAAACAGAGCGCAACACAATCTTTACAGCTTTTATTCTGTGCTACAAGGTGCTCCAAAAGATCAGACGGGTTTAAATGTTCCCTAGTTGAACCCAGAGCGGTGAAGGAAGCACATTCTGATGGAAAACTGTCCACACGTTGCCGTGTCTCCGCGGGGGTGGGGGGGAATCGGGTCTTTCTCCCAACTCTCCACAGATGCTGAAGTGAGTTTTAGAGCAGATGCGCCTGCAGCCGCTGGATGTCCTCAGATTGACTAATGTTCAGCTGGCTACAGACCAGAGACCAGATCCACTCCGTGCCACATCATAGAGCGACGACTGTGTCTCGTTTCCATATAAATGAGATATTCTTTTTAAAATAAGGGAACACAGGTGTGCTGTAGATGTTTGTTTGGAGTCCCAACCCAAGTGGCTGCAATTCAACAACCCGAGTCAAAACCAGCAATCTGTGTCTTTGTGTCACAGTTTCACCCATCTGTTTCACGATGACTATTTTCAAGTTCAACTTGGTTGCAGACTGTTAAAAAGTAAAATGTTTGCTCCGTCATCTTCCTCTTTCCCCCCTCCCCTTGTAACCGACAAATACATACGCACGCACTCGGCACACACACCCACACAGTCCTGAAGTTCACCCACTTGGGAGAGAGCCAAGCCATGCCAGGTCAGACCAGATTAAGCTGAGCCAGAGGACCGAACACCCCCTTCTGCTTCCTGTTTCTGGCTCTTTAAAAAAAAAAAAAAAAAAAAAAGAAAGAAAGAAAAATGTCTGCCTGGCGTACCACAAGGCTCTGTGCTTCGGCCCAACTTCTTTTCTTATCCGCTGCTGTTCTGCAGCGCTTACATCTCGTTGGCTAGCTCCTCCGTTTCTGTGGAAACATCTCCATTCACCATCTTTGTGTTCTCCTCGTAGCCGGGGGGCATGAAAGCTAACGTGTAGGGGTAAAGCTTGTGACACTCGGCACGGTACGACTCCGCGTGTTCTTTACGGTCTCCTAGCGAGCCGCTCCGAAGACAATCCAGGACTTCTGTGCAGGTCTGTGTTTCAAAGGAAGAGACGGACACAGGAGGAGTGAGGAAGCAGCGCCAGATTATTCAGGGCTGCAATGCTAGCCCAACATCATAGATCATTTATTTTGTGCCAAAAAATGGTAAAATGCTAGTCTTGCTTCCTCTTATGCAAAAAATGTTAAGAGTAATTAATAAAATAAGAATCTTTTAAAAAATTATTAGACACTACTTAAATTAATAGAGTAACAGTGTAAATAGTGCTACTGATAGATCTCAAAAGTAGAATCTTATCTGGAACCAAGTGAATACGTACTTGTACAGTTCTGTTGTTGAGCGACTCGTCCAGTGATGTGGCCAGTTCTGCTGCTCTCGTTTCCGTTGACGAGTCCAGATACACCATCATCTTAGCAACTGCAGGACGAAGACAACGTGACTTTGAGGGAATGTAATGCTGTGTTTGTAAAACAGAGCAGCTGTTTCTTCTGCATTGAGTCTCTGATCCTCAAGTTTTAAACTTTGTAGAGTCGGTGCAGTTTAAAAAAAAAAAAAAAAAAAAAGCCCATCTAGGGACAAGTGCTGAGAATTAGCTTTTGCTATTGCACTGTGACACAAACATGGGGCTGCTGTTTTCTTTCAGTTTGTCTATGTCGCTGTATGTCTGTCCCTATCAAATAAACTAATAATAATAAAAACATTTTTTTTAAAAAAACTCGCCTGAAGTGGAATAATATTTGATTCTACAATACGCTGCCCTCACTGGTGTCACTACAGATACTTGTCTAAGTTTTGCCTTAAAGCAGAAAAATATTTTGCAAGACGCATATTTTAGATCAAAGACAAGAGTCCTGAAGTAAGTTTAGGTTTCACTCTGATATCTTTTGTACATTGAGCCAAATGGAAACTAAAGGACACAATGATCGGCTTACAATTCAATAAAGAACCACGGGGGAGCAGCATTGTTACTAAATAATACAACATCAAACTGGCTCTGATGTCGCAGTTCTACATATTTGCATCCAACTCCAGCGCTGACAGGCTACATGCTAACCCATTGACATGACGTTTGCTCACCAGCCAGTCGGTGTGGTATGGAGTCGGAGTGCTTGGTGAGGTAGGCCTGGTTGAAGCTCTTAGCGTTGCTGTCTCCAAACAGCCGGGTGATTTCCTGCTTCAGCACCGTCCTGACCACGTCCGGCAGTTCCTTGCTCTCCGAAACTGAAGGAAGGCAGAAGATGAGACACGATGGTCACTGCAGAGGAGAAAACATGCTCGCTACGAAGCAACAGAACTAGAAACAGGGCCTTACCTCCTTTAAAGAAGCGCACCAGGCACTGGTGAAGCCACGGGTGGTCCGGATCGATGCTGAGGGCTCTCTTCACTGACTGGAGCATCAACAGGGATTTTTCTACAAGGAGAGCACAGATTAGCAAAGGGTGAAAGAGAATAAGCTTTTAAAGTAGTGGGAGGAGAAAAGGCGGCTAGCCAACCTTTCCTGAAGTAAATCTCAAAGGCCAACAGGTGCGTCTCAATCTTGTCTTTAACCAGGTGCTTCAGCGGCGTCAGGAACTTGACTGCTTCCTCCAGCGGACTTTCTACCTGCAAAAGGACAGAACCGATAATCGCATTAATATCACCATCAGTTTCTGATGATCTGCTCCCTTTTTGTTCCGTCACCAACCTTGACCAGTTTCTCAGGAATGAGCTCCTCTTTTGGCCCTCCGATTTCCTCGTCATCGTCCTCCTTCTTCTTCTTCTGGTTCTTCAGCTGCTTCTCCTTCTCTGCGTTCTTCTTCTCTTCCTCCAGCTGCGCCTTCTTCTGGGCTCTTCGCTGTTTGTTCCTCAGCTTCTTCAGCTCTTTATCAGACAGGTTGGCTGGAGAATAAAGGCGCAAAGAGGACTTAAAGCCGAATCGAACATTTCCAGCCTTTGTTTGCTGAACTGTTTGGAAGAATGAGTGTGAACGATGATCTCGGCCTGATTTTTTTTTTTTCCCTCACCAGTGTCCGCCTGCAGCTCTTTGCTGTCGTCCGTCAGAGGATTGTCATGGAGGCTCAGGTAAATCTGGATCGCCGTGGTGGCAGCCTTGTAGTAGAACGGATGCATGCGGAGAACATCCTCCAGCTTCAGGAGGTCCACGTAGGAGCGTAGCGTCATCTTCCTCATGCAGTAGGTGTGGAAGTCGAACTGGTCGTCTGTGATCTCCACAAAATGCTAATCAGAGCAACGAAGAAGAGTTTTAGCTCAAACAGAAGAGCGACGCTCGATGAGGCGGTCAGGAAGCAGCCGAAGTAAAGACTAACCCTCTCGATCTCGTGACACTTCTTCAGGGCTTCTCCAAACTTGTTCATGGCTTTGTAGGCGAGCGCACATTCGGTCTGGAACCACATGCACTGCATCTCGTTCAGGTTCTCCACCGCTGACGCTCCCTCCTGGGGGAACATGAGAAACACAGGCAGATCAGAGCCGATGTAACCCCCGCAGAGGGTGACTGTAGTCTGAGTTCACTCTGGGAGAACATCCAAAGTAAATCTGGTACAACACCAAGGGCAGCTTTTCAATAGAGTTATACGATTAGGGATGCAACTAATAATTATTTAATGATCGATTATTCTGGCGATTAATCAAATTAAAAACAATGGCACATTGAAGAGTTCTTAAATGCAAAATGCATGTATTTTTGCAGTTTTGGATTATCTACTGCTCTGAATAGCAAATGGCTTTTTTAAAGAGTCTACACTCTAGATAGCCACTGATTACTAATTTAGTTGATGATTGTTGCAATAATCAATTCACCACAATTAACCTGATTAATCACTTCAACCCTAATTTCAATAGAAAAGAAAAACACTGTATACTCAAATCGTTTTTGATCCCACTGCAACCTTTTCAGAAAACTAGAATTATTGCATCCATTGTCTTAATAGAGCCAATGAGCAGTGAGCTGCTCAGCTCAAATTTGGATGAAAAACTAATGACTAATCACGTCTGCAACAAGCCAGCAGCCTCTTGATATTTCTCACCCGTGTGAACTTGGAGCACATTTCCTCCGCCTCTTTGATCATGCCCGCCTTCAGCATGTACTTGGCACACTTGGAGTTGATGAACCGGTCGGCGGTGTCCAGAGCCTGGGCCTCGTCCATCCACTGAGCCGCCTCTCTGATGTTCCCAGCGTGCTGCGTCAGGGAAGAAGACGGTCACTCGGGGCAATAGAGCAACAGCAGCCCTCGACTGAAACACACACACACACACACACAGCCAGATGTGTGGCGTGACGTTTTGCTACCTTGTAAATCTTGGCTTTGATGAGGAAGAGTTCGATGAGCGTGGGCGTGCTCTCGATGGCGGCGTTGATGTGCTCGAGAGCCAGGGTCTGCTGGCCGATCATGTCGTAGTGCTGAGCAAGGAAGTACTGCACCCAGAGCAGCGTGGTGGGAGGCTCCTCCTTACCGTCATCTGAAGCAGTGAAAACATCTTAATACACGGTTTTGTCAAAAGTTATTAACTAAATCACTTCCCGCTTACCGTTCTGGCTGAACATTCGACAGCTTTTCAACGACGTTTCATAGCTGACCACTAATTCCTCTATAATTGCCACCTGAGAAGAGAAAGAACAAAGATGATCTCAATGGCGGAAAGAAAAGTGAATCCTGTTTCCTTTAATCCTTTCAGTTTCACAATCAATTCATCTCTTGCTGCAATATCTCACCTTTTCTTTGTCACTGTACAGAGATTTGAGCGTGGTGAAGACAGGCGGGCAGCCTTTACTGAAGTTCATCCTCAGGTATCTATCCAGGCACTCCCTGAACTTCTCACCTGCACATAAAGAAAAATTCAGTTTTCAAAAACAAAAAAGAAAGGAATCAGTAAATCTAGAAAGCACTTTAAAGAGTCTCTAAAATGATCTAGTTTAAGCAAAAGTCGGAGCATTATTAGATGTACCTGAGAGGAAGTTAAGTGGCAGCCTTCGAGGAACGAGCCCCTTAGGAAACTTCTCCCAGGTTTCTTCATAGATCTTGAGTCTCTCCTCAACGCTGCCTGACAAAAGGAACTACATTTAGCTGCGTCTCATAAAACCCGAGTGGTTAACTATGATGTCCAACTCCCAGATTAATCCTACTGGGTTTCAGGGCTTTCTCCAGGCCATGGTAATAGGACCAGTTCTCTGGGTTTCTCTCCTGCAGGCGCCTGTAAACCTCTGTGGCTTCGTCCAGACGCTCCAACTTCAACAGCAACTCTCCTGCAGGAACACGACAGTTCAGCTCAGCGCAAATTTATATCAGAAACATCTTCCATGCCGTCATGTTGTAAAAGTGCGCTGACGCTGCCACCACCGTGGTCTCACCTGACTGGAGCACCTTCTGCTGCAAACTGAAGGTGTGAATACTTTTGCTAGGCAGGGGGGAGACTCACCTCGCGTCTCCTCCACGGCAAGTTTGTCACAGATCTGCTTCTCGTAGTTGGACAGATGATCGAGGGCCTCCTTGTACAGACCGGCCTCTCTCAGCACCTGGTTCTGGTACAGCAGCAGCTCGCTGTACTCGTAGTCCACCTTGTCCGGAGACGTCTGGGCGGAAACAGGCAGGGAAAGGCCTACGTGAGTTTTTACCGACGGGTACCTATGGAAACCTGTGGAAGCCGCTGGCTGGCTTTGCGGCGGACAGGAAACTGCGAACAAGTTTATATCGGCGTCTGCTTGTCGTGCTACACCGAGGGCACAAAGGCAGGAAGCAGGCTAATCTCATCAGACAAAGAGGGTAAAGCTGCACTGCTGGTCAGATTTCAGAGTCTGGTATTTAAGCAGAAAAAAACCAACAAACTCTTATGTGAATTAAAACAGCAGCTGTCAAACACAGCATGACAAAATCCGTCAGCAAACCCCGTTCTGGATTTGCAGAGCAGCCCCTCGTTCACACAGCCTTCACCGCATCTCACCTGCTGTGTTTTCCTGAACTCTTCAATGATTTTTGCAGCCATTTCATAATCTTCAAGAAGGTGATAGGCGATGGCGTATCCGATCCAGGAGGCCCGCTGGGCGGGGCGCAGCTGCAGGAGCTGGTACCTCGTCTCCTACGGAAACAAAGAAAATATGTATGTCTTTTTCGACTTTGAGTTCTGATGCATGTAATTATTTGATGTTTGGAGGAAAAGAGCAGGGAGTGAAAAAAGGGGGTTTGTGCCAGTGTCCACTGTGGTCCTTAAACACCAAAATAAAAGGTTTTTGATTTTACAATAAGAAATAGTCATTATAGGAGTTTTCCACAATAGGCTTTAAAAACTAAGTATGCTACCCATCCATCTTCATTTTCCATATGTATAGAAAAGGCTCACTTCATTCTACAAAATCACCCCCCCCCATCTAGTAACACAGGATTTGCTTCTAAAATTTGAAAACAAAAATACATTTTAGTTTAATTTAGTTCAACTTTCATAATAAAACATTTTATATAGAAATATTTGAAAAACAATGTTTTTTTTGGCCACTCCATTTGAGTTTTATTTTGTAGCAGCGAGAAAAAAAAGTGGCTCACTGAATGGAAAAGGTTGCTGACCCCTGCTGTAGAGTGGATCGTTTTGCTGAGTCAGGTTTGCTCTAAAGCCTTTCGGAGAGAAGCTTTTTACAATTTCATTCATATTTCTAATCCCTTCAACCCAACATTTATCTCAGCGTTCCAGTCACTCGCTAGATGTGAATCCCAGGCTGAGATAATCATGAAATGTGAGGACTAACACCCTGAAGTCTTGATGCTGATGAATCGAACTGTGCATAATCACAAACAATCTTTCTTTGCCGACTACTGTTTTTTATGTTATTGTTTTTTTTTTTAACCCAAGCCAAAGGTCAAACATTTTTCCAGCTTATTTCTCACAACAGGCTAGCTGGGCTCAAGAGGATTTGATGTGGCCGGTCCGCCTCACCCTGTATCCCTCCAGGTCCCTCATCTGGATCTGCAGCAGCGACAGATCTCTGAGGATCTGCAGGTTGTCCTTATCCCACTTCAAAGCGTTGCGGTAACACTTGATGGCCTCGTCGTACTTCTTGTCGGAGCGCTGCAGTAAACCGTAGACGTGCCAGCCTGCGACGCGGGGGAGAGTCAAGGAAAGAGCACACACTGTTCGTCCAAAGCATCTGAGGCCAGGAGACAAATTGTACACGTCAGGGTGCTCCGGTCAGGGCAGTGGGCCTGTCAAAGCACAGCCTTTTAATCAACACTGTCCCAACACATATTTCAGGTCCAATTTCAATACTTTTCACAAGTTTTCAGTCCATTTTTTTGAGTGTAACTGTCAAAAAGTACCACAAATTCACTGAAGAACTATCGAATCAAGGTTTAAATACAGCTTTTAAATATTTGGAATAAAATCAGGAAGGAAGGAATGACATAAGGGGGAATTTAAATGAGCAACAAACAAGGAGACCCAAAAAAAAAATAAGGCAGCAGAGAAGGAAAGATGGAAGCAAGGGTGCAGGAATAAAAAAAGGAATGTAGAAAGAATATAATAGTTAGGCAATCCTGAGGAATAAAGTTTGTAAATACAGAATCGACTTTTATCCAGACTATCAGTGAACCAAAAATTTCAAAATGTGTAAAACTAAACGGTCAAAACCAAAAAGTCACTGATGAGAATAAATAATTCAAACTGTCTCTATTTGCTTTGCCAAATAAACAAGTGACGACTAAACCATGTAATATCAAGTAATAATACCTGATGAATTAATAAAATAAACCACATTAAATCAACTAAATCACTGCAACAAATAACATTAATTAAGGGACTTTGCTGCCAAGTTTTTGCTCCCTGAAAATTCCCCACTTGATTTATGAGCAGGCATTCCTTTTGGTCCACTCCACACGCAGCTACTTACTCGAGATAAGAGCAAACTGGAGCTACAGAGATACCAGCGAGTCCGCTCAGAGATGGGGTGTTGCTGAGGTAACCCTTATCCGTGCAGAGGGTGCACAGATTTTACACGGGCCTCAGAATGACAGGAGAGGCCGAAGCTGAGCTGTGTTGACAGGATGTGCTGCAAGATGAATTCAACCCAACGGTTCTGTTGCATAACACACAGCGCAGAGACTGAAAGCGCCTCACGGCTTTACGCGAGTTAGGATACAGACGTGGCTCTTGAGGTCGTTGCGAAGGCCTCTCCTCACCAGGTCGTAGGCCTCCTCCTTCTTCCCCAGGCAGTTGAGGGTCAAGCCTTTCATTGCCAGCGTCTCTGCAGCAGGGATATAACGCGGCAAAGAGTGAAGAAAACGGTGAGGGGAATATTTCTGTCAGACAATACTTTTCTTACCTCCATGTTCTGCAAATTTGGAGTTGGACAAGATCTGTTTGCAGAACTTGAGCCCATTTCTGTACTGTTTGTGCTCGTAACATCGCTGCGAAAGAACAGGGGGAGAGGAGACATTAGGATCCAGAGGCAACACCGATATCTACACTAAAACTCTCAAAATGGTGCTAAAGTCTTTCCTAAGAAGTCAAATGAAAAGTGAAATTACTTTCTGAACTGAAACTTCAAAGAAATCTACAGAAAAACTGATGAGCGTTTTCCACCTCACATGTGTGTTTCACACTTTACGGCCTTATTCAGACAAATCAAAGCACCTCAGAAGATTAGAACGCTCACTGAAGAGATTTTTAAAATAAGAAATGATGACTAAACATAATGGGGCTGATGACTGCTAGGTTGATAGCGATCCAGCAGGAAAGCAACTGACACTTTCCACGAGGAAGGTACGCCAAAGACGCTGGCTGTTCCCAGAGCGCTGCATCCGTCTGCCAGGAACTCTTAGAGCACTTCCTGCTTGCTTCTGCTGACAAGCTTTATGGAAATTTAATCTTCCACCAGGAATCAGTGTCTTACCACTCTGCCAAAAAGCAACAATATCTGCTCCAATGAACATGGCATCACTGTCTGCTTGAAAATGGTGTAACAACTTCATAGAGAAGCTAGAAAGTAGTTTGCTGCTGAAAATTAGCGATGCCAGACCCAACAACGCAAACTTAAGATCGCCATCAAACCTTCTTTAGAACCTCAGCGGCGCCGCAGTCTGATCGCCTCCATGCCACTCTGCACTGATGCAGCAATTCATGCAAAAAGGTCCAACTAACAATTAAATGTACATGCTGCACATAAACTTTTAAAACAAACACTTCTGTGTTGAAAATCTATTTTATTGGTGTGCTGTAATGTTTTTTTATTTTTAAATTATGAGAAATAAATGCTTGATGGATGCCTCTGATGTGATTTTCTGTAAATCAATTATTTCTTTGATGATAATCTAATTAATTGGGAAACACCTGCCATTACATTGACATTAAAAAAACACATTTCTCCTTTTACTGATACGCAGAGGTTTAGAAACGCGGAGAGTTTTGCCTCCAAGCTTTATCTAGGGATGTCGTTGAACAAACACCACATCGCCTCTGCTGCTAAGCTGATTAGTGGCTGTTGGGCGAGACAACGGGGTTTTTTATAAGAGAGGAAGAGCTAATGTGGCAGATGGCATTTCGCTGACCCACAAACCGCTAAAATTAAACAAAAAGGAAGAAAGAGGACGACAGGAGCCACAGTTGGCTGGAACACGAGCTTGTTTATGGCAAAATGTTGAGGCAGAGCAACATGTGGTATAGAAAAATAAAAATATAGTATAGGTTTTTCTAACTGTTTGTGGCTTTGATATTTTTATCTCTAGATTTGCTTGTGCTGGACGAATAAGTTTCTGAATATCCACTGCAATCCTTTATGCATGAAAAGCTGATAGATCCCAAAAAGAGCTGCTGGACGGCAACTGAAATATGCACAAATTATAGTTCCCATAAAGTAAAATGCATATATGACAATAACATAATATATAATCTCTAAAAAACACACTTCCTCTTAAACAGAAGAACTTCTCTAAAAGCTTTACAATTACATAAAAGTTAAGAATCTTGCAGAATTGCTGAAATTTCACATTACAAATAATTTTTATTTTAACAAAAGAAAAAAAAAAAAAAAGAGAGCGAGAGAGAAAAAAAAAAGCCACAAATGCTGATGACGCCGAAAGCATCGGCGCATTTTCAAATAAATTTAGCAACATTAACGCAACCAGCTGCGCTCTCTCTGCATGCTCCTTACAAAAATAACTCGGCCCCCCTGAGTCAGAGAGAAAATCTGTCGGAGCATGAGTCTCCAGGCTGCAGGGGCTCTCTGCCGGTGCCGACATTTGATTCTGACGAAACTTTTCAAAGCCTGTTTTCAGCGATGACACCACATTCTGTGTGAAAGCAAGTCAGACTGGAAGAGAGAACAAGCTCTGCCACAACAAACTTTAATGTTACTAAGGACTTCATGACATGCTGGAGGGAAGCTGACTTTCATATGGCAGGAATGCTCAGTTTAATTAAAGTTGCAGCTAAATTTAGGGAATCGTTTTTGAGATCAGAAACTTTTCTTTGTTCTGTTGCTAAACATCTGAACATAGTTAAGCAGCAGCCAATAAGATCAAATCATTTTAGGAATGCCCTGAGTTGTCATTAACTACATTGGGATCAGTACAACAATTGTCTTTAAACACAATAATGGAGTTCACATTTTAAAACTACCAAAGGTTTGAAGGATTTCCAGGTTGAAGCAACAAATTGATGAAACACAGCAACGTTCCTCTACTCTCTTCAGCCTTCCTGTTACCTGCTGAAAGTCTCGCTCTCCTGCACACAAATTAAAATGCAGACACGCCTCATGTATAAAACAATGCAGTTTTCCTTAAATGGCTTCCTACATATCTATGCCCAAACACCTCATTGAAACAGAAAATAGGTAAATATGTGAACTTTCACGCCTGAATATGATTTTTATCAAAACTTTCTGGCACTTGAATGTGGTACATTCAGGAAAAAGATGTAAATTTTTGAGTTCTAAACGGGCAGTAAAAAAAACAACAAAAAAAAACAGAGTTTGACCAACAAACTTTTTCTCAGAACATTCTTAATTACTTTATATATGTTTTGTGGCAAGAAAAAAAAAATCATGCCTTGAAACAATTAGATGATTTTTTGTGCAGACATGCAGGTGCTCTTAGAGGCCTTGACATTCCTGGGTTTTAAAGGAAGGTTATTCTGTGACATATTACAGATATGTCACCTCAAACCCTGAGCTGCCGCATAGTCAATCGTCTGCTATGATTGGCTGAACACTTTATTGTTGAAACAGAAAAGTTTAGAAATCAGCCACAGCAGCTTGTTGGCTAGTCATGCTACATCATTTCTGCTCCACAACCCAAGGCTTTAATGTTGATTCATTGTCATCACATTTTTATTGTGCACAATAGAAAAATTATAATACTGTGCCTTTCTTAACCAAATTGTAATTTTGTTTCACGTAAATGTGCAAGGCGGAATGATAAAAGCTAACCTGCAACAGTTAAAGCAGCCGATAGACTTGGCTGCTCTACTAGTGGAAAATAACGTAGAAAAATAAAATAAAACAACACACTCATAGTGGAACATCCAACTTTAAACACAAACCAATTCTATATGTTCTAAAACTTATTCTGCAAGCATCCTATTCATCCGATATTATGCTGCAGATCCACTTTAGGAAATTAGAAATAAAGTATTTTTCTGTGCACTCCAAACAAGAGCCGGAGAAGAACCCAACAGGAAACCAAACCCAAATTTTACATTATTTTTTAAAAGGAGAAATACAACAATTGTCTGATTTCTCTTATTTTTTCCGCAATACTTTTAATGCTGCTAAAATCACACTGATGTTTATTTGACAAACTGGTGCACAAATAACTGCCAGTAATGTTTTTTTTTTTTTTGTATTTTACACATAATCAACTAAACAACTGATGAAATGTAGCAAAAGCAAACACATTGCACCAGAATAAGGAGGACATACTGGACACACCATTAGACCTGGACCACAGCAGGAAATCATGAGATTCATAATATTATTGCTGACTGTGTTGTACTAGCATTAATACACTGATACATTTGCAATCACTTGTGCAGAACCATGTAGTAGATCTTCCAGTTTCATAAAGATTATTATCTTGGTGAAGAAGAACTATTAAGCTCTTTTCCACCCTTCACCCCGTGGTATTACTTTGCAGTTTCAGTCTTCATACATATTTTCTAAGGGTGTGAAATCTGAGCCGTTTCCCAACCAAAGTTTCATAATAGTTATAGTTTCATATTTTGTCAATTATAGCTATTTGAGATCATAGACGCCAATAAATAAGTCTTTGCAGGTTGCTTAGAGTCACTTTCAGACTATAAAATTTAACTTAATTAATTGTATGGGAGATTTGAACACGTCTTATTAAGCACTTACTATGAAACTTAAACACACTGTGCTTATCTCTCTAAAAATGACTAAAATAGTAACATTGAGTCAAAATTGTCAATTTGACCACCAATGATTTAATACCACACAACACCACAATGCCATGTGCAGAAGTGATTAGTTTGGAAATTCAAGTGCAGATTACAGTCTTTTTTTAAAGCAGCCCGTTGTAGACCAGCTGATTGGTAGCGGTCTGCTAAATGAGTTCAACGTCATCTGGCTCCCTGCAGAGCCACCGGCTCTCAAAACAATCATGTTTATCTGAACCGGATAATGGTGATTTACCTGCACACACCGGTTCCTGGAAAGTGTGTCACTACTGTACAAATACCCGCGCTAAAGTACAATAATATACACACACACACAACACAAAGCGCGGAAGAAGTAGAAAGCAGTCCCTTCGGTGAGAATATGACCAAACCGAAGTAAAGATTGATTAGTAATTTTGTGCCACACCTGACAGCGTGCAGACAAGTTCACAGCCAGGCTACAGGCAGATACATACATGGAGCACAGGGATGGATGTACAGGCCTAAATCCGCTACAAACACGGTGACACGCTCGCACCGCTCCTGGTTGTGCTTTGCCTCCGTGCAAGAAATGCACAACCCCAATCTGCCCTGATCTAATCGCGAACAGCAGCTGCAACAGCGCTGAAACAGATTTTAATCAACACTAAATGACAGACCGCTTACCCCAGCTAGCGAAGCTGACTAGCCTTAGCCGATGAGGAACCCCAAAATTTCCCGAAAGCTTTAGTGCAGCCACAGTTTCTAATGTAGGGCATACAATAGATAGCGTGTCTGTCTGTATTCGATGAAAAGTGAAAAGCCAAACGCCACATTACATTCAGAAGTGAGCCATTAGGTGAGAAAGTGGAAGCTAACTTGGAGGCTAACGTGTGGCTAGGGAGTTAGCTTACATGGAGGCTGTTTGTTGTGACAAACGGCGGGGCCTGACGCTAGCTGACTGTCAACTGTGCATAATATCAGCCACACAACTGCAATATTCGCTGTGGTTTAATATGAACAACAAGATTTTTCAGAACAGTCATAATATCACTGCCAGCCGTTAATGCAGAGCAGTGACAGCGCATATTAAGGCCCAGGCTAGCTAGCGAGCTAACTAACTCAATGATGACATTTTGCTATCATACTGAAGCGGCTGTCAGCTCACTGATGAACAAGCCCCAAAAGTCAGCTGCTGGTGACCGAGCGGCCCTTCAACGAATAACTCACCAAAATCCTCTTGAAGAGAGCATTCTCCTTCGGCGGTAAAGTAACCGTGGGCATCGTTGCAGTCGGAATCGACCTCAGCACATGTAGCTAAAGTTAGCCCGGGTAGTCCAGATGAGTTGAGCGCCGTAAACCCTGCTTCTCCTGCTTCAGCAACTCTCTGCTCGATTGCTCTGTTTTCTCTTCTCATTCATTTCCTCCTCACGTGCTGAGAGCCGAGATTTAACATGTTTAGGTAAGGTCAAACTGTCCAGATTAAGGTCAGTTATCGTTTAAAATGTAAATAATAAAGTTCAAATTGATAGATTTAGTAATCATTCTGTGACACAGTTTCAGATTAAACTTTAAAATTTTGGCAACATTTCAAATGAATAAATAACGTAGAAAGACAAAAAATCTAGAAAAAGTGTCATTAAAGTAAAATAAAACAGATTAAGATCATTTTTAAAATAAAAATAAAATACTCAAAAATCTCTGGATACATTCAATATTTTCTTTTAATTTTCTCTCTCTATATCTCTCTTTCTGTCTTGTTCTCTATTAATTAATGTTAAATGTAAAGAAAGTCAAAAATGCACTGCAAAAAATATGTATTTACTGATAATACAGTATGATTTTAAAAATATTGAGATTTAAGTAAAATAAAAATAAAAAGAGTTGAGCAAATATTTAGCTTTTTTTCTATTACATTATTTCTCATAAATCCTAACATTAAGGTTCAAATCACAATGTCTGATTAAATCACCAAGCGTCAGAAAAAATTCTCTTCTTGTGAAGTAGGCCTAGTACTCCATGTGAGATTTTGTTCAATACAAATAAGTAGAACATAGTTTTGAAGTTGAAGAATTGAGACATGGTTGTTGTTTTTTTTTTTTTTACATCTGTCTGCAGCCCCCGTTACTCTGATACATCCAAATACAGTCCAGTTTAATAAACTGTCTTCAGAGGTCAAGTAATTGTTCACTGTCCTGTGAAGGTCTTCGAGGTTTGTTCAAGAAGTGAACATGGCACTACAGAATTTTGTATATACCAGGTCTACACATTAATTATGCCGACACATTTTAAAGCCACTAGAGGGCGCCATACTAACGTATACAAGGTCAAACTACATGGCCGCTCCACTATGGCAAATTTTTCAAGCTCTGTACTTCTTTATGTGAAGAGGGCAGGCAGTGTTTTAGACAATGAGTGTATGTTTACATTGATATCTAGATAATGAACAAACTGGGGTTGCTTTTTACGCAGAGCAGTGATGTGACTGGCTAATACAAATGGAGAATAAAGTTATTGGAAGGGAATTAAAAATTAGCGTGTTGTGTGTCCGTGTTCGTGGGATCGTTCAGGCTTTACTCTGCCGTTATCTGGTGGCCTCCTGCTCCTCCACCACCACAATGGCTCCTGCACCACATTCATCAAGTTGACACCAGACACACACACACACGCCCCCACACACCCCCCACACACACTTTTTCACATCCTCTGTTCCCTCTGTCCCCTGTCTCTCCTCTCCACATTTCTTCAGCACCATTTCATTACCTTATTACCTTCGGAGAGGAGTGAATCATCCTTTAAACTCATCTCCTTCTTTGTGACACATCATTTGTTGATCTGTTTGGTGTCATAAATGTCCCTGCAGAGCGTGCTCAAGGCTGGTGTTTGTGTGCGACTATACAATAGGGCTGGACAATATATTGAATAGGAGTTATAATTGTGATATCAGTGCATGCAGAATCGCAATCGCTGCTTGGATGTTTTCTTTGTTAGGATGCAATATTTCTAGTGTCATACAGCTACGCTCTGTATATTGATACTTTAATTGACCAGTTAGAAGACCTAAAAACACAACAGACAGGTCAGGGATAGAGTTGTAAAGAAGTTCAAGGCAGAAAACAACATCTCAAGCTTTGAACATCTTACTGAGCATGTGCGGCTTCCTCCAGCAGTCCACAGACATGTCTTTTAAGTTACCTAGTCTTTCTTTTTTTTTGTGTGTATGGTTGTTTGTCTGCTGTGTTGTAGTGTGATGGACTGGCAACCTGTCCATGGTGAACCTCAACTCTTGCCTCGTGACCGGTGGAGACAGACACCAACTCCATCACTGCTCCACAAGGGTAAGCGGGTATAGACAATGGATGGATGGAGTTTTTAACAAACTTGGCTGTATCTTTCTTCTAAGCTAAATTTGAATCACATTTCCCAATTTAACATAAATTGTTACCAAACTTACCAGATGGACCAGGTTTGTGTCTAGACAGAAATCTTTATAACAAACTCATTCCAAATTCACTTTTCTTGGATTTTGTTACTTTGCAGCCTTTCATAAAGATACTCCCTGATCTTCTTTTCAGAAAAGATGAGTCTTTTCTTGACTCAGAAAAGATGAGACCCCTTTATTTTTAACTGTGATCTGAGGATAACCGTTACGTGTTTATTGCAGGACTGTTATCTAAAAAAGGGGTTCAAGAACATTTTGGCAGCAAACTGTTTGCTGTTCAGAGTAAGCTCCATTCATGTCCAAGGCCAAAAGATGACGATCCTGGTCATGGTCACACTCTTCAGAAAAGACACTATTGCTGAGAAAACTGAAACTGAAGTGAAACTATCAAAAATGTAAGGTTTTAAGTTTAACAGATATCTAATAAATTGTTGACTAAAAGGTCAACCACCAGATTTAGATGAAGAAAATCCCAATGCTTGTGCTTCCACAGCTGCCTGGATTTTCCACACCCCTAGCACCACCTCAGTTTCGCTCTCTCTAGAGATTTCAGGTTGAGCTCTGAGTTGTAGCAAACCTCTCCAGCTGGAGCTTTTCTCCTCCACCGACATCACACCCCATCTTCCTCTTATCCCTCCCTTCATCCTTCCTCTTCCTCTCTTTTTTTTTATCTGTCCAAGGTGGTGTCGCTACTGAGCATGAGTAATGATGCTGTCATCTCAGTGAGTCTCCATTTATCAATGTCAAACAGGAGCACAAGAGTTTGGTGGTTGTGTGCGCGGTGATGTTGGTGGGTGGGGGGTAGAGGGTGGACGGAAAAACATGGCAACTGGGGAAATGCGAGGAGGTAAAGGTGTAGCAGCAATACGAAAGGAAGAGGTGGAGGTTTATGGCCATGATGAGGAGGATGAAGAAAGAGGTGTGGCAGATAAGGGTGGGTGGGGAGGGAGAGTTTAAAAGAAGCTGGATTTAACAAGGATACTCCTTAACAGCATAAGGGCTTTGTCTGTTGATGCCAATGCAGAGCCAGTGATCCACTGGCTTGATCCAATCAAGCAGAATCATAGCTTGATTCCTTTGCAGGTATAATTTTAATCATGCAAATCAGAGTGACAGTTCATTACAGTGATAGGGAAGTCTCATTGTGCATTTGTCTCCAGATCCTGAAACCGAAAGATTTTCTGCAAACACAGGAAGTACTCAATCCAGTTATTATAACGGTGATGATCCAAGTGACAATCCAAACACATGCATCCATTCTGCTAATTAGGATACAACAGGCTCTCCGGATATAGTTTGTTGGCAGTGATGCTATGTGTAGGCAAACAAGACAGCAAGGCTTGAGAAACAGATCCATCTTGAATGTCGAGGAAATGTAGGTCTTAAGAAGTTTGTCATTTAAGTTGATGCACAGGAACTGTACAGAAAACCCTTGCTGGTGAAGACTGTCATGTAACTGTAGTGTGATTTTGCATGATGTGCATAACTCTTTTAGACCGCTGGTCTAAAAGAGGCAAGAATCCCAGGTCTGTCTAAATGAGCAAATGCAGCTGAATTATCAATACTCAACAGCTACCTTGACATACAATACTACCGCCTTTATTTTTCAATATTTGCAACAATGTTTAATGCATTGTGTGTTCACCTCTTTCAGCAACACAAAGTTGCTGTTAAAATGTTAACTCAAAATGGAGAACAGATTATTTTTTCAGATGCTGGTCATTTGTTTGTAGTTGTGGAATTTTAATTCCTGAGTTTTGTATTTGGAGTGTTTTTGTAATATATTTATATGTGATTTCTTTTCAACTGAACATTTTGGCAACACTCCAGAACAGCTTGGCAAAAAATGAAGCATGAACATGTTGATGTTGATCGAAAACCCCTCTGTTAAGTACAGCAGAGGAGCAGTGATGCTGTGGGCCTGTTTCTCTCTTAAAAACACTGGGAATCTTTTTGTATTGCATACTAACTGTTTGACAATTGCTTATTTTAAGTAAAAATGGAGTGAAATGAACATATGAGTCCTTTAAAGGAGAGTGAGGACAAAAGTGTCAATATTTGGGAAAAAACATGATTTCTTATAATACAAAGAATGACTGTAGATACCTAAAGGTGTTGACAATTCAAAAGAACCCAATAAACAACAAAACATCAGTTTAATATGACCAGCGAGAACATTCTCTCTTTATTGTATCTTTTTGAAAAAAAAATCTTCTGTAATTCTCTTTTGTTAACATTTCAATATTCTGTACAAGATAAAAAGAAGTAAGCACTGCTTAAGAACAAAATCTCAAACTAAAAAAAAAAAAAAAAGAGGAGGTTTACAATACAAATTAGTAGTAAGACATTGTCTGAAGTGCAATGGCATAGCTCAGATGGATTAAAAGTGAAACCGAAAAATAAAAAATAAAAATACTTCTCTATTTTTCAACAAACAGTAAATTCTTTACAGAGTAGAGACTGTAATATCTGATGTATTTAAACCTGTAAAAACATATTTACAAATAGCCATCATCTTTTATATACTTTTTTTCCTCATAATCACATATATATGTCAGCACCAGTAAAAAAAAAAAATTATAAAATAAAAACAAAGAACATCAACAACAACCATTTTTGTTAAAATGTTGTCTACAGACTTGGTCCCAGTATTGTGATATTTGGAGGAAGCTTCTGTTCTCCGTCTGAAATAATTTCCAAACCAGATCTCAGAGCTCTCACTTCTAAAAAGGACAAGACAGACACAGAGGGCCTTCAAACACCTTTCCCCTTCCACTTTGGCGTGGAACTGAAGTCCGAGCCTGCCTGGGCGCACGTCGGAGTTCTGGAAGAATGAAATTCCTTTTTTTTTTTTTTTTCTTTGTCCTGGAAAGCAGACTCGACAATCTGAGAGTTTAAAGCGCTGATACGGGGTCTAAATTATTCAACCATTTTTCCTTGATGAAAACTGGTTGAGTGCTACAACCCCACAAACATATTTGCATGTGACAAAAAAGAAAAAAAATTAAAATTAACAAAAAAATAGAGCCTCATTTGCAACGCTTACAGGACGACTGAGTTCTATTAAAGGGCTGGATTTTACGACGACGACAACAACCATAAGAACAGAAGGCTTTTTTGGTTTTGTAGGTTACATCATTGTCCTAAAAACAGACACTCTTGTCTTTCACCGAATAATACAAAACATTTAGAGATGCAACATGTGGACAAGGACCACAGCAACAAAACCTATGTTAAATCTTTCTGTGTACATTTCAGGGCTCAAGATGAGGCAGTCTGATGAAGGTGATGGTGGATTCTGCATGAGCAGCTGACATAAAGCCAACAGTTTCCTACAGGGACGTAGAACCACTGCGAACCTTTATAGCTAAATATTGTTGGCCTGTAAGGCCAAAATCAAATTTTTGAGCAGTGGTTTGTGAACTAAAACAGGGATGCTTGTGTTTTTTTTTTTTCCTAATAGTGCAGCACAGTTTCAGTTTGCAGCTGAGAAGCTGTGATGTAAAGCAGGGCTGATGGGAAGGCTGTACTGTGACAGGAGGATGGACAGACATACTGTAGGCTACGGACAGAGCCTGCGATGATGTTAGAGATAAAGCAGGAATAAACTACACTGCCTTGCAAAGGTATTCGTACTCCTCAATATATATATATTTTTAGCATTTTTTTCACGTTATAGGCACAAACTTTAGACTATTTTATTGGGATTTTTGTGATGATAGACCAGCACAGCGATGAACATAACTGCAATTGGAAGAAAAATGATGCATGGTTTTTAATTTCACAAAATATATATATAAAAAAAATTTAATGGTCTGTCGTCTATTTTTTGTATTCACTACCACTTTGAGATACAGTGTAGTAGTTCAGATCAGACATTTAAATTCACACTAAAATCCAATTTGGAATCTGTGGCAAGACGTTTTACAAACACCATCCCTCTGGTGTTGATGCCTGCCATACATTACAACATTTATTTGTGAACAATTTTGAAAACCCAGTCTACTTTTCCTTCTATTTCCCCAAATTTGCCTCACCTTGAGTTGGTTAATAATATCCAATCCATGTAAAAAAAAAAAAAAAAAAACATTAAAGTTTGGGACTGTAACATGACTAAATATGAAAAAGTTGAAGGAGTTTTGCAAGGCACTGCAGGTGAGCTTCTTTAAGAATTCCCCCTCAAAGCAAAAATAAAGTCACTTGTGGTGTTTGAGTACATTCAGTGCCCAGTGATCATTTTTGGCTGATGTATGGGATGCGGCTTGTTGTCCCACAGACTGGTCCACATGTTAGCGTCTTTGTTTGTTGTCACTGTGCATGCTGTGCTGTAGTTGTCTGTCCTATCCCACCCCTGTTCTTCACTTTGTTCTCTTCACTCAAAACCATTATACAGTGCTACACAATGCAGGAAATGAAACAAACTCCCTCAAAAAAAAAAAAAAAAAAAAGAAGGAGAAATTATGGGTGGGTTGCCTAGCAAAAAGCACAAGAGGTTGGCTAGACTATGCTTGTGTTGCACAATAGCGGAACATCATTTGTCCTGTTGTGCCCAATATAAACAGAGAAAAGAGTGCTGTGAGTGATGAACGAGTCTCTGCAGGGAGAGTAGAGGTACAGATTTGGGTGAGAGTGTATGTATATTTGTGGGGGAAACAAAGCTGAGAGTGGAAATGGGAGCATTAAGAGGATGAAGTTCAGAGATCTGAAGCACTGAGCAGGGTGTCACACAAATAAATTGTCGTCTTGAGAATGATATCGAAAAGCTCGGGTTCAAAGTTAAGCGGTGTAAACGGGAATCGCTTTCAAACACTAGAACATGAGGAAAATTTACTCTAGTGGAGAAAAGAGTGAAACTAACAAAACACACCTGCTTATTCTTATATTGTTTTTCAATAATATGCACAAGACATGTGAGAGCGCCTTCCATTTCAAACACACACACGCCCACACACACGTACACACAGAAAACATAATACCAGAACTTATTTATAATCTCTCTCATGTTTTACAAAACAAAACATGCCAGTCTATGTCGTGTCATCCTTTCTGTTGGACTTTCTCAGGTTATGTCCCAAAGTTGAGTTCATTTTAAAAATGTTCCCCATTGGCTATTGGTTCTGGAAAAGCTCGTCCATCCACCCGTCGCCCGAGTCCAGCTCCGCCCCCGATCCGTCACCCAAACCAAAGGCTCCCCCTCCTGAGGGCCCGCCCCCGTACCCATAGGATGACATGTCCTGATTGGCTGTCCTTTGGTAGCCCTGTGGCTGACCCCCAACTGCAACTCCTCCTGGTCCATAGGGTCCCCCTCCTCCTCCCCCTATTCCTGGGCCTCCTGGACCTGGCCCAAACGCCCCCATCCCAGACATCCCCTGAGCCATCATCCCTTGGCTAATCCCCTGGTTCATGACCATGGGTCGGGGCTGATTGGTCCTCGGCTGATTACCCATGTGAGGGCGCATCATTGGGCTGCCCATACTTGCAGCCGGGTTGCCCACTCTGGGGTCCATTCCCTGGCCAGCCTGTCCAGAACCTGGAAAGTGTTGCTTGGTCATACGTGGAGGTTGCCCCGGCTGCATACCATAACCCTGGGAGGAGGTGAACCCCACCATATCCCCTCCTGCTCCTCCTGTAGTCCTTCCGACTCCTCCCCCCATGGCCTGCAGACCTTGTCCTTGCTGCTGCGGCCAACCGCCAGCCGCCATCCCAGCTCCGCCTCCTCCGCCTCCTAGCATGCTTTGCAGTCTCTGAGACTGGGCTTTGGCAGGGCCTTTGAGGGGCTGCTGAGTTATGGAGTTCATTAACATCCCTTGCCCTCCATAAGCTCCAGCCCCGCTGCTCCCGGGGCCCCCGGGCATACCTCCGAGTCCAGGACCTGCACCTGCCTGCCGAGGAGGCCCTCCGGCAGGGTTGTGCTGCGGTGGAAGACCCATGGAGGCTTGGACGCTTTGGTTCTGGTGCTGCTGCTGGTGGATCATTTGGCTCATCGAAGGGTTGAGGCCATATAAGGCTCCCTGGTTGGACCCCTGGGTGCCATAGGATAGTCCCATGTCGGCTTGAGGTCCCACTGGGCCACCTTGACCCTGAACAGAATTCATCTGGACCATCTGCTGCTGGTTGTGCTGCTGCTGCTGCTGGAGGAGTCGAGAGGACCGCATATTTTGGAGTGATTGGCTTCTGGATGCCAGATCTTGTGGAGGGCCTATGAATGGAAATTAAAGAGATGTTAGAACAATAAAAAAAAGAGAGACAAATGGGGATAGACAAAAAAAATCAACAAATAAATGCTGAGGTTTAGGAATTATGTTTATAAAATTGTTTGTATGGTGCTGGACTTCCCCTCAGATAATTGTCCAGGACCATCAACCTCCAAACTGGAGTCCCACAAGGTTGTTGTGGGGCTCCACTATAATTATGACTCCGTCCTCATAGTTCAAACAACCGTGAGCCAGATTTTATGGAAGATGTGGAGTTACAGGTCAGAAGATACCAGGAAAAAAAAACCAGTTCCTCCTGAATGTCAGAATAAAACAGGGGAGACGGTGGTGGACCACTACAGAAAGAAGTCATTTCTACTCTCTTCTCCTCTCTTCATTGGAGATGGTCCAGTGGAAAAAGATAAACAGTATCACACACCTGGATTCATCTTACAGATGACCTCACCTGCTCTAGTCACATACTTTCTCAGGTCACAAGTGGATTTGCCACCCAGTGACACATGGCTTCATGGCCGCTGTAAAAAGCATTCTGATCATCAGCATCAGATCTTGGTCTCACAATTGTAACCAACAGGACCTACGAATCAAATAATTAAAATGATCAAAGGCGATTCCCACCCCAGTAACCGTCTTTTTATTTATTATTTATTTCATCATTCAGATGCAATATCCACTGTTGATAAAAGGCAACACTGAAAATTTGTGTTCAGCCAGCGATCTACCCACGACAACAGTCACAGTTGCTCATTTTTCCTCCCTGCTTATTCCTCAGCATATTTCCTGGGTTGCCACTTGTGATTTCTAGTTTCATATTTTCCTTCTGTTCTATCCTCCAGCCAAAGAGTGATTCAGGGCATGTTTCACTGTATGCTA